>NW_027649953.1:0-295943 GCF_965287045.1 Carcharhinus amblyrhynchos | reverse complement strand
GGGTCAGAGACTCAGAGACTCAGAGACCCAGAGACTCAGAGACTCAGAGACGCAGAGACACAGAGGGTCAGAGACTCAGAGACTCAGAGACCCAGAGACACAGAGGCTCAGAGACGCAGACACACAGAGGCTCAAAGACGCAGAGACACAGAGACCCTGAGACTCAGAGACTCAGAGACACAGAGACTCAGAGAAACAGATGCTCAGAGACTCAGAGAATCAGAGACGCAGAGACTCAGAGATGCAGAGACACAGAGGCTCAGAGACTCAGAGTAACTGAGACCCAGAGAAACAGAGACTCAGAGACACAGAGACACTGAGAATCAGAGAAACAGAGACTCAGAGACTCAAAGACAATGAGACTCAGAGACACAGAGACACAGAGGCTCAGAGACGCAGAGACACAGAGGCTCAGAGACACAGAGACCCAGAGACACTGAGACTCAGAGACGCAGAGACACAGAGGGTCAGAGACACAGAGACACAGAGACGCAGAGATCCAGAGACACAGAGGCTCAGAGACACAGAGACCCATAGACGCAGAGACTCAGGGATTCAGAGACACAGGGACACAGATGCTCAGAGATGCAGAGACCCAGAGACGCAGAGACACAGAGGCTCAGAGACGCAGAGACACAGAGGCTCAGAGGCACAGAGACCAGAGACGCAAAGACGCAGAGACACAGAGACACAGAGATTCAGAGACACAGGGACACAGAGGCTCAGGGACACTGAGGCTTAGTGACTCAGAGACTCAGCGACACGAAGACTAAGAGACACAGATGCTCAGAGACTCAGAGACTCAGAGACACAGATGCACAGAGACACAGAGACTCAGAGACGCAGAGACCCAGAGACTCAGAGACAAAGAGACACAGAGGCTCAGAGACTCAGAGACACATAGACCCAGAGACACAGAGACTCAGAGACACAGAGACACATAGGCTCAGAGTCTCAGTGACTCAGAGACGCAGAGACACAGAGACTCAGAGACGTAGAGGCTCAGAGGCTCAGAGACTCAGAGACCCTGAGACGCAGAGACTCAGAGACACAGAGACACATAGCCTCAGAGTCACAGAGACCCAGAGGCACAGAGACTCAGAGACACAGAGAGACATAGACACAGAGCCTCAGAGACATACAGACACCGAGACACAGATGCTCAGAGACTCAGAGACACAGAGACCCAGAGACTCAGAAACACAGAGACGCAGAGACACAGAGGCTCAGAGACTCAGAGACACAGAGACTCAGAGGCTCAGAGACATAGAGGCTCAGAGGCTCAGAGAGCCAGAGACTCAGAGACGCAGAGACACAGAGGCTCTGAGACTCAGAAACACAGAGACCCAGAGGCACAGAGACTCAGAGACGCAGGGACAGATAGGCTCAGAGTCTCAGTGACTCAGAGACACTGAGACTCAGAGACGTAGAGGCTCAGCGACACAGAGACTCAGAGACACAGAGATCTAGAGACACAGAGACTCAGAGACACAGAGACCTAGAGACACAGAGACTCAGTGACTCAGAGACACAGAGACACAGAGACATCGAGGCTCAGAGGCTCAGAGAGCCAGAGACGCAGAGACTAGGAGACGCAGATACACAGCGACACAGAGACTCAGAGAATCAGAGACGCAGAGACACAGAGGCTCAGAGACTCAGAGACAAAGAGGCGCAGAGGCTGAGAGACTCAGAGACTCAGAGACTCAGAGACGCAGAGCCACAGAGGCTCAGAGATGCAGAGACCCAGGGACACAGAGACTCAGAGACGCAGAGATACAGAGGCTCAGAGACTCAAAGACTCAGAGACGCAGAGACAGAGGCTCAGAGACTCAGAGATACAGAGACCCAGAGACACAGAGATTCAGAGACACAGGGACACATAGGCTCAGGGACACAGAGGCTCAGAGACTCAGAGACTCAGCGACACGAAGACTAAGAGACACAGATGCTCAGAGACTCAGAGACTCACAGACACAGATAACAGAATTGTCGTGATGGGAGACTTCAATTTCCCAAACATCGACTGGAATATCCCTAGGGTAAGGGGTATAGATGGGGAGGAGTTTGTTAGGTGTGTTCAGGAGGGTTTTCTGACGCAGTATGTGGACAAGCCTACGAGGGGAGAGGCTGTACTTGACCTGGTACTGGCGAATGAACCAGGGCAGGTGATGGATCTTTCGGTAGGAGAGCATCTTGGATATGGTGACCATAATTCTATCTCCTTCACAATTGCGTTGGAACGAGATAGGATCAGGCAGGCTAGGAAGGTGTTTGTCTGGGGTAAGGGGAGATACGAAGAAGTCAGGAAGTTACTTGGACAAATAAACTGGAAGGAGGCGTTCTTAGGGAAAAGTACCGAAGGAAGGTGGCAGATATTCAAGGAATGTGTGTCTGGAGCTCTGAATGACAACGTTCCGATGAGACAAGGGGGTTTTGGTAGGTCGAGGGAACCGTGGTGCACAAAGGATGTGTTGAACCTAGTCAGGAAGAAAAGGAAGGTGTACAAGAGGTTCAGGGAATTAGGAGAGGTTAAAGATCTTGAGGAGTATAAGGACTGTAGAAAGGAGGTTAAAAGGGAAATTAGGAGAGCCAGAAGGGGTCATGAGAAGACCTTGGCGGGTAAGATTAAGGAGAATCCCAAGGCCTTCTATAAATATGTGAAAGGTAAAAGGATAAGAAGAGAAGGGATAGGACCTATAAAAGGTGAGGGGGGAAAGGTTTGTGTGGAACCAGAAGAAATGGCGGAGGTGCTTAACGAGTACTTCGCCTCAGTATTCACGGTGGAAGCCGATCTGGGAGATTTTGTTATGGATTTGCAGCAGATGGAAAGGATTGAGTACGTGAATATTAAGGAGGAGGATGTGTTGGAACTTTTGAATTCTATCAAGGTAGATAAGTCGCCGGGACCAGATGGGATGTACCCCAGGATACTGTGGGAGGCGAGGGAAGAGATTGCAGAGCCCCTGGCGATGATCTTTGCATCGTCAATGGAGACGGGAGAGGTTCCAGAGGATTGGAGGTTTGCAGATGTAGTTCCTATTTTTAAGAAAGGGAACAGAGATAGCCCGGGAAATTACCGACCGGTGAGTCTGACCTCAGTGGTTGGTAAGCTGATGGAGAGGCTTCTGAGGGACAAGATTTACGAACATTTGGAGAGGTTTGACATGATCAGGAATAGTCAGCATGGATTTGTCAAGGGCAGGTCGTGCCTTACGAGCCTAGTTGAGTTCTTCGATAATGTGACTGAACACATTGACGAAGGAAGTGCCGTGGACGTAGTGTACATGGACTTCAGCAAGGCGTTTGATAAGGTCCCCCATGCAAGACTTCTTGAGAAGGTGAGAGGGCATGGGATCCAAGGGCCTTTGGCCTTGTGGATCCAGAAATGGCTCGCCTGCAGAAGGCAGAGAGTGGTTGTGGATGGGGCTTTTTCTGAATGGAGGTCAGTCAGCAGCGGAGTGCCTCAAGGATCTGTTCTGGGACCCTTGTTGTTTGTCATTTTCATAAATGACCTGGATGAGGAAGTGGAGGGATGGGTAAGTAAGTTCGCTGATGACACGAAGGTCGGTGGTGTTGTGGATGATCTGGAAGGATGGCAAAAGTTGCAGCAGGACATAGATAGGATGCAGGACTGGGCGGAGAAGTGGCAGATGGACTTCAACGTGGATAAATGTGTAGTCGTCCATTTTGGCAGAACCAACGGGATGAACGAGTACACTATCAAGGGCAGGAGTCTGAGTAGTGTTGAGGAGCAGAAGGATCTTGGGGTCCGGGTCCACAGGACTCTTAAATCGGCCTCGCAGGTGGAGGAGGTGGTCAAGAAGGCGTATGGTGTACTGGCCTTCATTAATCGAGGGATTGAGTTTAGGAGTCGGGAGGTAATGCTGGAACTTTATAAGACCCTGGTCAGGCCTCATTTAGAGTATTGTGCGCAGTTCTGGTCGCCTCATTATAGGAAAGATGTAGAAGCTATTGAAAGGGTGCAGAGGAGATTTACAAGGATGTTGCCTGGACTGGGAGGCATGCCTTATGAAGTTAGGTTGAGGGAGCTGGGACTCTTTTCCCTGGAGAGACGAAGGTTGAGAGGCGACCTGATAGAAGTTTACAAAATGTTGAGAGGAATAGATAGGGTGGACTCTCAGAGGCTATTTCCCCGGGTTGAAATGGTCGCTACGAGAGGACACAGATTTAAGGTGCGGGGAGGGAGGTTCAGAAGTGATGTTAGGGGTAAGTTTTTCACTCAGAGGGTGGTGAGTGAATGGAATCGGCTGCCGTCAGTGGTGGTGGAGGCGAACTCGCTGGGGTCTTTTAAAAGACTTCTGGATGAGTATATGGGGTTTAATGAGATTGAGGGTTATAGATAGGTCTGTAGGTTGGTAGGTGATGTGATCGGCGCAACTTGTGGGCCGAAGGGCCTGTTTGTGCTGTAGTGTTCTATGTTCTACGTTCTATGTAGATGCTCAGAGATTCAGAGACCCAGAGACTCAGAGACACAGAGACACAGAGGCTCAGAGACTCAGAGACACATAGACCCAGAGACACAGAGACTCAGAGACACAGAGACACATAGGCTCAGAGTCTCAGTGACTCAGAGACGCAGAGACACAGAGACTCAGAGACGTAGAGGCTCAGAGGCTCAGAGACTCAGAGACCCTGAGACGTAGAGACTCAGAGACACAGAAACACATAGACTCAGAGTCACAGAGACCCAGAGGCACAGAGACTCAGAGACACAGAGAGACATAGACACAGAGTCTCAGAGATATACAGACACCGAGACACAGATGCTCAGAGACTCAGAGACACAGAGACCCAGAGGCTCAGAAACACAGAGACGCAGAGACACAGAGGCTCAGAGACTCAGAGACACAGAGACTCAGAGGCTCAGAGACATAGAGGCTCAGAGGCTCAGAGAGCCAGAGACTCAGAGACGCAGAGACACAGAGGCTCAGAGACTCAGAAATACAGAGACCCAGAGGCACAGAGACTCAGAGACGCAGAGACATATAGGCTCAGAGTCTCAGTGACTCAGAGACACAGAGACTCAGAGACGTAGAGGCTCAGCGACACAGAGACTCAGAGACACAGAGACCTAGAGACACAGAGACTCAGAGACTCAGAGGCACAGAGACACAGAGACATCGAGGCTCAGAGGCTCAGAGAGCCAGGGACTCAGAGACGCAGAGACACAGAGGCTAAGAGACTCAGAGACACAGAGACCCAGAGACTCAGAGACACAGAGACCCAGGGACTCAGAGAATCAGGGACTCAGAGACCCAGAGTCACAGAGACACAGAGACGCAGAGATGCAGAGACACAGAGACTCACAGACACAGAGACCCAGAGACACAGAGGGGCAGAGACTCCGAGACTCAGAGACATAGAGGCTCAGAGGCTCAGAGACCCAGAGACTCAGAGACACAGAGTCACAGAGACCCAGAGACACAGAGACTCAGAGACTCAGAGACGCAGAGACACAGAGGCTCAGAGACTCTGGGACTCAGAGACACATAGACAGAGAGGCTCAGAGACGCAGACACACAGAGGGTCAGAGACACAGAGACACAGAGACCCAGAGAAACAGAGACTCACAGACACAGAGACCCAGAGACACAGAGAGGCAGAGACTCAGAGACACAGAGACTCAGAGACTCAGAGACATAGAGGCTCAGAGGCTCAGAGACCCAGAGACTCAGAGACGCAGAGTCACAGAGACCCAGAGACACAGAGACTCAGAGACACAGAGACTCAGAAAAACAGAGACGCAGAGACACAGAGGCTCAAAGTCGCAGACACACAGAGGCTCAAAGACGCAAACACACAGAGGCTCAGAGACACAGAGACCCAGAGACACTGAGACTCAGAGACTCAGAGACGCAGAGACACAGAGTGTCAGAGACCCAGAGACACAGAGACTCAGAGACGCAGAGACACAGAGGCTCAGAGACGCAGACACACAGAGGCTCAAAGACGCAGAGGCACAGAGACCCTGAGACTCAGAGACTCAGAGACACAGAGACTCAGAGACACAGTCGCTCAGAGACTCAGAGACGCAGAGACTCAGAGATGCAGAGACACAGAGGCTCAGAGACTCAGAGGCACAGAGGCTCAGAGACCCAGAGACACAGAGGCTGAGAGGCTCAGAGACTCAGAGACGCAGAGACACAGATGGTCAGAGACTCAGAGATGCAGAGACACAGAGGCTCAGAGACGCAGAGACACAGAGGCTCAGAGACACAGAGGCTCAGAGACTCAGAGTCACTGACACCCAGAGACTAGAGAAGCAGGGACTCAGAGACACAGAGAATCAGAGACTCAGAGACGCAGAGACACAGAGGCTCAGAGACTCAAAGACTCAGAGACACTGAGACACAGAGGCTCAGAGGCACAGAGACCCAGAGACTCAGGGACACAGAGACACAGAGGCTCAGAGACTCAGAGACATATAGACCCAGAGACACAGAGACTCAGAGACGCAGAGACACATAGGCTCAGAGTCTCAGTGACTTAGAGACGCAGAGACACAGAGACTCGAGACGTAGAGGCTCAGAGACTCAGAGACTCAGAGACCCTGAGACGCAGAGGCTCAGAGACTCAGAGTCACTGAGACCCAGAGAAACAGAGACTCAGAGACACAGAGACACTGAGACTCAGAGACTCAGAGACGCAGAGACACAGAGGGTCAGAGACTCAGAGACACAGAGACCCAGAGACACAGAGACTCAGAGACTCAGAGACGCAGAGACACAGAGGGTCAGAGACGCAGAGACACAGAAACCCTGAGACTCAGAGACTCAGAGACACAGAGACTCTGAGACTCAGAAACTCAGAGACACAGAGTCTCAGAGAAACAGAGACTCAGAGACACAGAGACACTGAGACACAGGGACTCAGAGACCCAGAGACAAAGAGACTCAGAGACGCAGAGACACAGGGGCTCAGAGACGCAGAGACACAGAGGCTCAGAGACACAGAGACCCAGAGACACTGAGACTCAGAGACTCAGAGACACAGAGACCCAGAGACACAGAGACTCAGAGACGCAGAGACGCAGAGACACAGAGGCTCAGAGACGCAGACAACAGAGGCTCAAAGACACAGAGACACGGAAACCCTGAGACTCAGAGACTCAGAGACACAGAGACTCTGAGACTCAGAAACTCAGAGACACAGAGCCTCAGAGACTTACAGACACCGAGACACAGATGCTCAGAGACGCAGAGACACAGAGGCTCAGAGACACAGAGACCCAGAGACACAGAGGCTGAGAGGCTCAGAGACTCAGAGACGCAGAGACACAGATGGTCAGAGACTCAGAGATGCAGAGACACAGAGGCTCAGAGACGCAGATACACGGAGGCTCAGAGACACAGAGGCTCAGAGACTCAGAGTCACTGACACTCAGAGACTCAGAGACCCAGAGACTAGAGAGAGAGGGACTCAGAGACCCAGAGACACAGAGACACAGAGACGCAGAGATCCAGAGACACAGAGGCTCAGAGACGCAGATGCTCAGAGACGCAGAGACCCAGAGACGCAGAGAGACAGAGGCTCAGAGGCACAGAGACCAGAGACACTGAGACTCAGAGACGCAGAGACGCAGAGACACAGAGACACAGAGGCGCAGAGACACAGAGGCGCAGAAACACATAGGCTCAGAGTCTCAGTGACTCAGAGACGCAGAGACACAGACACTCAGAGACGTAGAGGCTCAGAGGCTCAGAGACGCAGAGACACAGAGACCCAGAAACTCAGAGACACAGAGACCCAGAGACACAGAGACTCAGAGACCCAGAGACACAGAGACACAGAGACTCAGAGACTCAGAGACACAGAGACACAGAGACATCGAGGCTCAGAGACTCAGAGACACAGAGACCCAGAGACACAGAGACTCAGAGACTCTGAGATACAGAGACTCAGAGGCTGAGAGACTCAGAGACTCAGAGACACTGAGACGCAGAGACTCAGAGACTCAGAGAATCAGAGACGCAGAGACTCAGAGTCACAGAGACCCAGAGACATACAGACACCGAGACACAGATGCTCAGAGACTCAGAGACACAGAGACCCAGAGACACAGAGACTCAGAAGCACAGACACGCAGAGACACAGAGGCTCAGAGACTCAGAGACACAGAGACACAGAGACTCAGAGAATCAGGGACTCAGAGACACAGAGACTCAGAGAATCAGGGACTCAGAGACCCAGAGTCACAGAGACACAGAGACGCAGAGACGCAGAGACACAAAGGCTCAGAGACTCTGGGACTCAGAGACACATAGACAGAGAGGCTCAGAGACGCAGACGTACAGAGGCTCAGACACACAGAGACCCAGAGACACTGAGACTCAGAGACTCAGAGACGCAGAGACACAGAGGGTCAGAGACTCAGAGACTCAGAGACCCAGAGACTCAGAGACTCAGAGACGCAGAGACACAGAGGGTCAGAGACTCAGAGACTCAGAGACCCAGAGACACAGAGGCTCAGAGACGCAGACACACAGAGGCTCAAAGACGCAGAGACACAGAGACCCTGAGACTCAGAGACTCAGAGACACAGAGACTCAGAGAAACAGATGCTCAGAGACTCAGAGAATCAGAGACGCAGAGACTCAGAGATGCAGAGACACAGAGGCTCAGAGACTCAGAGTAACTGAGACCCAGAGAAACAGAGACTCAGAGACACAGAGACACTGAGAATCAGAGAAACAGAGACTCAGAGACTCAAAGACAATGAGACTCAGAGACACAGAGACACAGAGGCTCAGAGACGCAGAGACACAGAGGCTCAGAGACACAGAGACCCAGAGACACTGAGACTCAGAGACGCAGAGACACAGAGGGTCAGAGACACAGAGACACAGAGACGCAGAGATCCAGAGACACAGAGGCTCAGAGACACAGAGACCCATAGACGCAGAGACTCAGGGATTCAGAGACACAGGGACACAGATGCTCAGAGATGCAGAGACCCAGAGACGCAGAGACACAGAGGCTCAGAGACGCAGAGACACAGAGGCTCAGAGGCACAGAGACCAGAGACGCAAAGACGCAGAGACACAGAGACACAGAGATTCAGAGACACAGGGACACAGAGGCTCAGGGACACAGAGGCTTAGTGACTCAGAGACTCAGCGACACGAAGACTAAGAGACACAGATGCTCAGAGACTCAGAGACTCAGAGACACAGATGCACAGAGACACAGAGACTCAGAGACGCAGAGACCCAGAGACTCAGAGACAAAGAGACTCAGAGACACAGAGACACATAGGCTCAGAGTCTCAGTGACTCAGAGACGCAGAGACACAGAGACTCAGAGACGTAGAGGCTCAGAGGCTCAGAGACTCAGAGACCCTGAGACGCAGAGACTCAGAGACACAGAGACACATAGCCTCAGAGTCACAGAGACCCAGAGGCACAGAGACTCAGAGACACAGAGAGACATAGACACAGAGCCTCAGAGACATACAGACACCGAGACACAGATGCTCAGAGACTCAGAGACACAGAGACCCAGAGACTCAGAAACACAGAGACGCAGAGACACAGAGGCTCAGAGACTCAGAGACACAGAGACTCAGAGGCTCAGAGACATAGAGGCTCAGAGGCTCAGAGAGCCAGAGACTCAGAGACGCAGAGACACAGAGGCTCTGAGACTCAGAAACACAGAGACCCAGAGGCACAGAGACTCAGAGACGCAGGGACAGATAGGCTCAGAGTCTCAGTGACTCAGAGACACTGAGACTCAGAGACGTAGAGGCTCAGCGACACAGAGACTCAGAGACACAGAGACCTAGAGACACAGAGACTCAGAGACACAGAGACCTAGAGACACAGAGACTCAGTGACTCAGAGACACAGAGACACAGAGACATCGAGGCTCAGAGGCTCAGAGAGCCAGAGACGCAGAGACTAGGAGACGCAGATACACAGCGACACAGAGACTCAGAGAATCAGAGACGCAGAGACACAGAGGCTCAGAGACTCAGAGACAAAGAGGCGCAGAGGCTGAGAGACTCAGAGACTCAGAGACTCAGAGACACAGAGACGCAGAGGCTCAGAGACTCAGAGACACTGTGACTCAGAGACGCAGAGCCACAGAGGCTCAGAGATGCAGAGACCCAGGGACACAGAGACTCAGAGACGCAGAGATACAGAGGCTCAGAGACTCAAAGACTCAGAGACGCAGAGACAGAGGCTCAGAGACTCAGAGATACAGAGACCCAGAGACACAGAGATTCAGAGACACAGGGACACATAGGCTCAGGGACACAGAGGCTCAGAGACTCAGAGACTCAGCGACACGAAGACTAAGAGACACAGATGCTCAGAGACTCAGAGACTCACAGACACAGATAACAGAATTGTCGTGATGGGAGACTTCAATTTCCCAAACATCGACTGGAATATCCCTAGGGTAAGGGGTATAGATGGGGAGGAGTTTGTTAGGTGTGTTCAGGAGGGTTTTCTGACGCAGTATGTGGACAAGCCTACGAGGGGAGAGGCTGTACTTGACCTGGTACTGGCGAATGAACCAGGGCAGGTGATGGATCTTTCGGTAGGAGAGCATCTTGGATATGGTGACCATAATTCTATCTCCTTCACAATTGCGTTGGAACGAGATAGGATCAGGCAGGCTAGGAAGGTGTTTGTCTGGGGTAAGGGGAGATACGAAGAAGTCAGGAAGTTACTTGGACAAATAAACTGGAAGGAGGCGTTCTTAGGGAAAAGTACCGAAGGAAGGTGGCAGATATTCAAGGAATGTGTGTCTGGAGCTCTGAATGACAACGTTCCGATGAGACGAGGGGGTTTTGGTGGGTCGAGGGAACCGTGGTGCACAAAGGCTGTGTTGAACCTAGTCAGGAAGAAAAGGAAGGTGTACAAAAGGTTCAGGGAATTAGGAGAGGTTAAAGATCTTGAGGAGTATAAGGACTGTAGGAAGGAACTTAAAAGGGAAATTAGGAGAGCCAGAAGGGGTCATGAGAAGACCTTGGCGGGTAAGATTAAGGAGAATCCCAAGGCCTTCTATAAATATGTGAAAGGTAAAAGGATAAGAAGAGAAGGGATAGGACCTATAAAAGGTGAGGGGGGAAAGGTTTGTGTGGAACCAGAAGAAATGGCGGAGGTGCTTAACGAGTACTTCGCCTCAGTATTCACGGTGGAAGCCGATCTGGGAGATTTTGTTATGGATTTGCAGCAGATGGAAAGGATTGAGTACGTGAATATTAAGGAGGAGGATGTGTTGGAACTTTTGAATTCTATCAAGGTAGATAAGTCGCCGGGACCAGATGGGATGTACCCCAGGATACTGTGGGAGGCGAGGGAAGAGATTGCAGAGCCCCTGGCGATGATCTTTGCATCGTCAATGGAGACGGGAGAGGTTCCAGAGGATTGGAGGTTTGCAGATGTAGTTCCTATTTTTAAGAAAGGGAACAGAGATAGCCCGGGAAATTACCGACCGGTGAGTCTGACCTCAGTGGTTGGTAAGCTGATGGAGAGGCTTCTGAGGGACAAGATTTACGAACATTTGGAGAGGTTTGACATGATCAGGAATAGTCAGCATGGATTTGTCAAGGGCAGGTCGTGCCTTACAAGCCTAGTTGAGTTCTTCGATAATGTGACTGAACACATTGACGAAGGAAGTGCCGTGGACGTAGTGTACATGGACTTCAGCAAGGCGTTTGATAAGGTCCCCCATGCAAGACTTCTTGAGAAGGTGAGAGGGCATGGGATCCAAGGGCCTTTGGCCTTGTGGATCCAGAAATGGCTCGCCTGCAGAAGGCAGAGAGTGGTTGTGGATGGGGCTTTTTCTGAATGGAGGTCAGTCAGCAGCGGAGTGCCTCAAGGATCTGTTCTGGGACCCTTGTTGTTTGTCATTTTCATAAATGACCTGGATGAGGAAGTGGAGGGATGGGTAAGTAAGTTCGCTGATGACACGAAGGTCGGTGGTGTTGTGGATGATCTGGAAGGATGGCAAAAGTTGCAGCAGGACATAGATAGGATGCAGGACTGGGCGGAGAAGTGGCAGATGGACTTCAACGTGGATAAATGTGTAGTCGTCCATTTTGGCAGAACCAACGGGATGAACGAGTACACTATCAAGGGCAGGAGTCTGAGTAGTGTTGAGGAGCAGAAGGATCTTGGGGTCCGGGTCCACAGGACTCTTAAATCGGCCTCGCAGGTGGAGGAGGTGGTCAAGAAGGCGTATGGTGTACTGGCCTTCATTAATCGAGGGATTGAGTTTAGGAGTCGGGAGGTAATGCTGGAACTTTATAAGACCCTGGTCAGGCCTCATTTAGAGTATTGTGCGCAGTTCTGGTCGCCTCATTATAGGAAAGATGTAGAAGCTATTGAAAGGGTGCAGAGGAGATTTACAAGGATGTTGCCTGGACTGGGAGGCATGCCTTATGAAGTTAGGTTGAGGGAGCTGGGACTCTTTTCCCTGGAGAGACGAAGGTTGAGAGGCGACCTGATAGAAGTTTACAAAATGTTGAGAGGAATAGATAGGGTGGACTCTCAGAGGCTATTTCCCCGGGTTGAAATGGTCGCTACGAGAGGACACAGATTTAAGGTGCGGGGAGGGAGGTTCAGAAGTGATGTTAGGGGTAAGTTTTTCACTCAGAGGGTGGTGAGTGAATGGAATCGGCTGCCGTCAGTGGTGGTGGAGGCGAACTCGCTGAGGTCTTTTAAAAGACTTCTGGATGAGTATATGGGGTTTAATGAGATTGAGGGTTATAGATAGGTCTGTAGGTTGGTAGGTGATGTGATCGGCGCAACTTGTGGGCCGAAGGGCCTGTTTGTGCTGTAGTGTTCTATGTTCTACGTTCTATGTAGATGCTCAGAGATTCAGAGACCCAGAGACTCAGAGACACAGAGACACAGAGGCTCAGAGACTCAGAGACACATAGACCCAGAGACACAGAGACTCAGAGACACAGAGACACATAGGCTCAGAGTCTCAGTGACTCAGAGACGCAGAGACACAGAGACTCAGAGACGTAGAGGCTCAGAGGCTCAGAGACTCAGAGACCCTGAGACGCAGAGACTCAGAGACACAGAAACACATAGACTCAGAGTCACAGAGACCCAGAGGCACAGAGACTCAGAGACACAGAGAGACATAGACACAGAGTCTCAGAGATATACAGACACCGAGACACAGATGCTCAGAGACTCAGAGACACAGAGACCCAGAGGCTCAGAAACACAGAGACGCAGAGACACAGAGGCTCAGAGACTCAGAGACACAGAGACTCAGAGGCTCAGAGACATAGAGGCTCAGAGGCTCAGAGAGCCAGAGACTCAGAGACGCAGAGACACAGAGGCTCTGAGACTCAGAAACACAGAGACCCAGAGGCACAGAGACTCAGAGACGCAGGGACAGATAGGCTCAGAGTCTCAGTGACTCAGAGACACTGAGACTCAGAGACGTAGAGGCTCAGCGACACAGAGACTCAGAGACACAGAGACCTAGAGACACAGAGACTCAGAGACACAGAGACCTAGAGACACAGAGACTCAGTGACTCAGAGACACAGAGACACAGAGACATCGAGGCTCAGAGGCTCAGAGAGCCAGAGACGCAGAGACTAGGAGACGCAGATACACAGCGACACAGAGACTCAGAGAATCAGAGACGCAGAGACACAGAGGCTCAGAGACTCAGAGACAAAGAGGCGCAGAGGCTGA
Organism: Carcharhinus amblyrhynchos; assembly: GCF_965287045.1. NCBI lineage: Eukaryota > Metazoa > Chordata > Chondrichthyes > Carcharhiniformes > Carcharhinidae > Carcharhinus > Carcharhinus amblyrhynchos. The sequence continues at coordinate 282,246 of NW_027649953.1, read as the reverse complement.
GAGACTCAGAGACTCAGAGACTCAGAGACACAGAGACGCAGAGGCTCAGAGACTCAGAGACACTGTGACTCAGAGACGCAGAGCCACAGAGGCTCAGAGATGCAGAGACCCAGGGACACAGAGACTCAGAGACGCAGAGATACAGAGGCTCAGAGACTCAAAGACTCAGAGACGCAGAGACAGAGGCTCAGAGACTCAGAGATACAGAGACCCAGAGACACAGAGATTCAGAGACACAGGGACACATAGGCTCAGGGACACAGAGGCTCAGAGACTCAGAGACTCAGCGACACGAAGACTAAGAGACACAGATGCTCAGAGACTCAGAGACTCACAGACACAGATAACAGAATTGTCGTGATGGGAGACTTCAATTTCCCAAACATCGACTGGAATATCCCTAGGGTAAGGGGTATAGATGGGGAGGAGTTTGTTAGGTGTGTTCAGGAGGGTTTTCTGACGCAGTATGTGGACAAGCCTACGAGGGGAGAGGCTGTACTTGACCTGGTACTGGCGAATGAACCAGGGCAGGTGATGGATCTTTCGGTAGGAGAGCATCTTGGATATGGTGACCATAATTCTATCTCCTTCACAATTGCGTTGGAACGAGATAGGATCAGGCAGGCTAGGAAGGTGTTTGTCTGGGGTAAGGGGAGATACGAAGAAGTCAGGAAGTTACTTGGACAAATAAACTGGAAGGAGGCGTTCTTAGGGAAAAGTACCGAAGGAAGGTGGCAGATATTCAAGGAATGTGTGTCTGGAGCTCTGAATGACAACGTTCCGATGAGACGAGGGGGTTTTGGTGGGTCGAGGGAACCGTGGTGCACAAAGGCTGTGTTGAACCTAGTCAGGAAGAAAAGGAAGGTGTACAAAAGGTTCAGGGAATTAGGAGAGGTTAAAGATCTTGAGGAGTATAAGGACTGTAGGAAGGAACTTAAAAGGGAAATTAGGAGAGCCAGAAGGGGTCATGAGAAGACCTTGGCGGGTAAGATTAAGGAGAATCCCAAGGCCTTCTATAAATATGTGAAAGGTAAAAGGATAAGAAGAGAAGGGATAGGACCTATAAAAGGTGAGGGGGGAAAGGTTTGTGTGGAACCAGAAGAAATGGCGGAGGTGCTTAACGAGTACTTCGCCTCAGTATTCACGGTGGAAGCCGATCTGGGAGATTTTGTTATGGATTTGCAGCAGATGGAAAGGATTGAGTACGTGAATATTAAGGAGGAGGATGTGTTGGAACTTTTGAATTCTATCAAGGTAGATAAGTCGCCGGGACCAGATGGGATGTACCCCAGGATACTGTGGGAGGCGAGGGAAGAGATTGCAGAGCCCCTGGCGATGATCTTTGCATCGTCAATGGAGACGGGAGAGGTTCCAGAGGATTGGAGGTTTGCAGATGTAGTTCCTATTTTTAAGAAAGGGAACAGAGATAGCCCGGGAAATTACCGACCGGTGAGTCTGACCTCAGTGGTTGGTAAGCTGATGGAGAGGCTTCTGAGGGACAAGATTTACGAACATTTGGAGAGGTTTGACATGATCAGGAATAGTCAGCATGGATTTGTCAAGGGCAGGTCGTGCCTTACAAGCCTAGTTGAGTTCTTCGATAATGTGACTGAACACATTGACGAAGGAAGTGCCGTGGACGTAGTGTACATGGACTTCAGCAAGGCGTTTGATAAGGTCCCCCATGCAAGACTTCTTGAGAAGGTGAGAGGGCATGGGATCCAAGGGCCTTTGGCCTTGTGGATCCAGAAATGGCTCGCCTGCAGAAGGCAGAGAGTGGTTGTGGATGGGGCTTTTTCTGAATGGAGGTCAGTCAGCAGCGGAGTGCCTCAAGGATCTGTTCTGGGACCCTTGTTGTTTGTCATTTTCATAAATGACCTGGATGAGGAAGTGGAGGGATGGGTAAGTAAGTTCGCTGATGACACGAAGGTCGGTGGTGTTGTGGATGATCTGGAAGGATGGCAAAAGTTGCAGCAGGACATAGATAGGATGCAGGACTGGGCGGAGAAGTGGCAGATGGACTTCAACGTGGATAAATGTGTAGTCGTCCATTTTGGCAGAACCAACGGGATGAACGAGTACACTATCAAGGGCAGGAGTCTGAGTAGTGTTGAGGAGCAGAAGGATCTTGGGGTCCGGGTCCACAGGACTCTTAAATCGGCCTCGCAGGTGGAGGAGGTGGTCAAGAAGGCGTATGGTGTACTGGCCTTCATTAATCGAGGGATTGAGTTTAGGAGTCGGGAGGTAATGCTGGAACTTTATAAGACCCTGGTCAGGCCTCATTTAGAGTATTGTGCGCAGTTCTGGTCGCCTCATTATAGGAAAGATGTAGAAGCTATTGAAAGGGTGCAGAGGAGATTTACAAGGATGTTGCCTGGACTGGGAGGCATGCCTTATGAAGTTAGGTTGAGGGAGCTGGGACTCTTTTCCCTGGAGAGACGAAGGTTGAGAGGCGACCTGATAGAAGTTTACAAAATGTTGAGAGGAATAGATAGGGTGGACTCTCAGAGGCTATTTCCCCGGGTTGAAATGGTCGCTACGAGAGGACACAGATTTAAGGTGCGGGGAGGGAGGTTCAGAAGTGATGTTAGGGGTAAGTTTTTCACTCAGAGGGTGGTGAGTGAATGGAATCGGCTGCCGTCAGTGGTGGTGGAGGCGAACTCGCTGGGGTCTTTTAAAAGACTTCTGGATGAGTATATGGGGTTTAATGAGATTGAGGGTTATAGATAGGTCTGTAGGTTGGTAGGTGATGTGATCGGCGCAACTTGTGGGCCGAAGGGCCTGTTTGTGCTGTAGTGTTCTATGTTCTACGTTCTATGTAGATGCTCAGAGATTCAGAGACCCAGAGACTCAGAGACACAGAGACACAGAGGCTCAGAGACTCAGAGACACATAGACCCAGAGACACAGAGACTCAGAGACACAGAGACACATAGGCTCAGAGTCTCAGTGACTCAGAGACGCAGAGACACAGAGACTCAGAGACGTAGAGGCTCAGAGGCTCAGAGACTCAGAGACCCTGAGACGCAGAGACTCAGAGACACAGAAACACATAGACTCAGAGTCACAGAGACCCAGAGGCACAGAGACTCAGAGACACAGAGAGACATAGACACAGAGTCTCAGAGATATACAGACACCGAGACACAGATGCTCAGAGACTCAGAGACACAGAGACCCAGAGGCTCAGAAACACAGAGACGCAGAGACACAGAGGCTCAGAGACTCAGAGACACAGAGACTCAGAGGCTCAGAGACATAGAGGCTCAGAGGCTCAGAGAGCCAGAGACTCAGAGACGCAGAGACACAGAGGCTCAGAGACTCAGAAATACAGAGACCCAGAGGCACAGAGACTCAGAGACGCAGAGACATATAGGCTCAGAGTCTCAGTGACTCAGAGACACAGAGACTCAGAGACGTAGAGGCTCAGCGACACAGAGACTCAGAGACACAGAGACCTAGAGACACAGAGACTCAGAGACTCAGAGGCACAGAGACACAGAGACATCGAGGCTCAGAGGCTCAGAGAGCCAGGGACTCAGAGACGCAGAGACACAGAGGCTAAGAGACTCAGAGACACAGAGACCCAGAGACTCAGAGACACAGAGACCCAGGGACTCAGAGAATCAGGGACTCAGAGACCCAGAGTCACAGAGACACAGAGACGCAGAGATGCAGAGACACAGAGACTCACAGACACAGAGACCCAGAGACACAGAGGGGCAGAGACTCCGAGACTCAGAGACATAGAGGCTCAGAGGCTCAGAGACCCAGAGACTCAGAGACACAGAGTCACAGAGACCCAGAGACACAGAGACTCAGAGACTCAGAGACGCAGAGACACAGAGGCTCAGAGACTCTGGGACTCAGAGACACATAGACAGAGAGGCTCAGAGACGCAGACACACAGAGGGTCAGAGACACAGAGACACAGAGACCCAGAGAAACAGAGACTCACAGACACAGAGACCCAGAGACACAGAGAGGCAGAGACTCAGAGACACAGAGACTCAGAGACTCAGAGACATAGAGGCTCAGAGGCTCAGAGACCCAGAGACTCAGAGACGCAGAGTCACAGAGACCCAGAGACACAGAGACTCAGAGACACAGAGACTCAGAAAAACAGAGACGCAGAGACACAGAGGCTCAAAGTCGCAGACACACAGAGGCTCAAAGACGCAAACACACAGAGGCTCAGAGACACAGAGACCCAGAGACACTGAGACTCAGAGACTCAGAGACGCAGAGACACAGAGGGTCAGAGACCCAGAGACACAGAGACTCAGAGACGCAGAGACACAGAGGCTCAGAGACGCAGACACACAGAGGCTCAAAGACGCAGAGGCACAGAGACCCTGAGACTCAGAGACTCAGAGACACAGAGACTCAGAGACACAGTCGCTCAGAGACTCAGAGACGCAGAGACTCAGAGATGCAGAGACACAGAGGCTCAGAGACTCAGAGGCACAGAGGCTCAGAGACCCAGAGACACAGAGGCTGAGAGGCTCAGAGACTCAGAGACGCAGAGACACAGATGGTCAGAGACTCAGAGATGCAGAGACACAGAGGCTCAGAGACGCAGAGACACAGAGGCTCAGAGACACAGAGGCTCAGAGACTCAGAGTCACTGACACCCAGAGACTAGAGAAGCAGGGACTCAGAGACACAGAGAATCAGAGACTCAGAGACGCAGAGACACAGAGGCTCAGAGACTCAAAGACTCAGAGACACAGAGACACAGAGGCTCAGAGGCACAGAGACCCAGAGACTCAGGGACACAGAGACACAGAGGCTCAGAGACTCAGAGACATATAGACCCAGAGACACAGAGACTCAGAGACGCAGAGACACATAGGCTCAGAGTCTCAGTGACTTAGAGACGCAGAGACACAGAGACTCGAGACGTAGAGGCTCAGAGACTCAGAGACTCAGAGACCCTGAGACGCAGAGGCTCAGAGACTCAGAGTCACTGAGACCCAGAGAAACAGAGACTCAGAGACACAGAGACACTGAGACTCAGAGACTCAGAGACGCAGAGACACAGAGGGTCAGAGACTCAGAGACACAGAGACCCAGAGACACAGAGACTCAGAGACTCAGAGACGCAGAGACACAGAGGGTCAGAGACGCAGAGACACAGAAACCCTGAGACTCAGAGACTCAGAGACACAGAGACTCTGAGACTCAGAAACTCAGAGACACAGAGTCTCAGAGAAACAGAGACTCAGAGACACAGAGACACTGAGACACAGGGACTCAGAGACCCAGAGACAAAGAGACTCAGAGACGCAGAGACACAGGGGCTCAGAGACGCAGAGACACAGAGGCTCAGAGACACAGAGACCCAGAGACACTGAGACTCAGAGACTCAGAGACACAGAGACCCAGAGACACAGAGACTCAGAGACGCAGAGACGCAGAGACACAGAGGCTCAGAGACGCAGACAACAGAGGCTCAAAGACACAGAGACACGGAAACCCTGAGACTCAGAGACTCAGAGACACAGAGACTCTGAGACTCAGAAACTCAGAGACACAGAGCCTCAGAGACTTACAGACACCGAGACACAGATGCTCAGAGACGCAGAGACACAGAGGCTCAGAGACACAGAGACCCAGAGACACAGAGGCTGAGAGGCTCAGAGACTCAGAGACGCAGAGACACAGATGGTCAGAGACTCAGAGATGCAGAGACACAGAGGCTCAGAGACGCAGATACACGGAGGCTCAGAGACACAGAGGCTCAGAGACTCAGAGTCACTGACACTCAGAGACTCAGAGACCCAGAGACTAGAGAGAGAGGGACTCAGAGACCCAGAGACACAGAGACACAGAGACGCAGAGATCCAGAGACACAGAGGCTCAGAGACGCAGATGCTCAGAGACGCAGAGACCCAGAGACGCAGAGAGACAGAGGCTCAGAGGCACAGAGACCAGAGACACTGAGACTCAGAGACGCAGAGACGCAGAGACACAGAGACACAGAGGCGCAGAGACACAGAGGCGCAGAAACACATAGGCTCAGAGTCTCAGTGACTCAGAGACGCAGAGACACAGACACTCAGAGACATAGAGGCTCAGAGGCTCAGAGACGCAGAGACACAGAGACCCAGAAACTCAGAGACACAGAGACCCAGAGACACAGAGACTCAGAGACCCAGAGACACAGAGACACAGAGACTCAGAGACTCAGAGACACAGAGACACAGAGACATCGAGGCTCAGAGACTCAGAGACACAGAGACCCAGAGACACAGAGACTCAGAGACTCTGAGATACAGAGACTCAGAGGCTGAGAGACTCAGAGACTCAGAGACACTGAGACGCAGAGACTCAGAGACACAGAGACACAGAGACTCAGAGACTCAGAGAATCAGAGACGCAGAGACTCAGAGTCACAGAGACCCAGAGACATACAGACACCGAGACACAGATGCTCAGAGACTCAGAGACACAGAGACCCAGAGACACAGAGACTCAGAAGCACAGACACGCAGAGACACAGAGGCTCAGAGACTCAGAGACACAGAGACACAGAGACTCAGAGAATCAGAGACTCAGAGACTCAGAGACGCAGAGACACAGAGGGTCAGAGACTCAGAGACTCAGAGACCCAGAGACACAGAGGCTCAGAGACGCAGACACACAGAGGCTCAAAGACGCAGAGACACAGAGACCCTGAGACTCAGAGACTCAGAGACACAGAGACTCAGAGAAACAGATGCTCAGAGACTCAGAGAATCAGAGACGCAGAGACTCAGAGATGCAGAGACACAGAGGCTCAGAGACTCAGAGTAACTGAGACCCAGAGAAACAGAGACTCAGAGACACAGAGACACTGAGAATCAGAGAAACAGAGACTCAGAGACTCAAAGACAATGAGACTCAGAGACACAGAGACACAGAGGCTCAGAGACGCAGAGACACAGAGGCTCAGAGACACAGAGACCCAGAGACACTGAGACTCAGAGACGCAGAGACACAGAGGGTCAGAGACACAGAGACACAGAGACGCAGAGATCCAGAGACACAGAGGCTCAGAGACACAGAGACCCATAGACGCAGAGACTCAGGGATTCAGAGACACAGGGACACAGATGCTCAGAGATGCAGAGACCCAGAGACGCAGAGACACAGAGGCTCAGAGACGCAGAGACACAGAGGCTCAGAGGCACAGAGACCAGAGACGCAAAGACGCAGAGACACAGAGACACAGAGATTCAGAGACACAGGGACACAGAGGCTCAGGGACACTGAGGCTTAGTGACTCAGAGACTCAGCGACACAAAGACTAAGAGACACAGATGCTCAGAGACTCAGAGACTCAGAGACACAGATGCACAGAGACACAGAGACTCAGAGACGCAGAGACCCAGAGACTCAGAGACAAAGAGACACAGAGGCTCAGAGACTCAGAGACACATAGACCCAGAGACACAGAGACTCAGAGACACAGAGACACATAGGCTCAGAGTCTCAGTGACTCAGAGACGCAGAGACACAGAGACTCAGAGACGTAGAGGCTCAGAGGCTCAGAGACTCAGAGACCCTGAGACGCAGAGACTCAGAGACACAGAGACACATAGCCTCAGAGTCACAGAGACCCAGAGGCACAGAGACTCAGAGACACAGAGAGACATAGACACAGAGCCTCAGAGACATACAGACACCGAGACACAGATGCTCAGAGACTCAGAGACACAGAGACCCAGAGACTCAGAAACACAGAGACGCAGAGACACAGAGGCTCAGAGACTCAGAGACACAGAGACTCAGAGGCTCAGAGACATAGAGGCTCAGAGGCTCAGAGAGCCAGAGACTCAGAGACGCAGAGACACAGAGGCTCTGAGACTCAGAAACACAGAGACCCAGAGGCACAGAGACTCAGAGACGCAGGGACAGATAGGCTCAGAGTCTCAGTGACTCAGAGACACTGAGACTCAGAGACGTAGAGGCTCAGCGACACAGAGACTCAGAGACACAGAGACCTAGAGACACAGAGACTCAGAGACACAGAGACCTAGAGACACAGAGACTCAGTGACTCAGAGACACAGAGACACAGAGACATCGAGGCTCAGAGGCTCAGAGAGCCAGAGACGCAGAGACTAGGAGACGCAGATACACAGCGACACAGAGACTCAGAGAATCAGAGACGCAGAGACACAGAGGCTCAGAGACTCAGAGACAAAGAGGCGCAGAGGCTGAGAGACTCAGAGACTCAGAGACTCAGAGACACAGAGACGCAGAGGCTCAGAGACTCAGAGACACTGTGACTCAGAGACGCAGAGCCACAGAGGCTCAGAGATGCAGAGACCCAGGGACACAGAGACTCAGAGACGCAGAGATACAGAGGCTCAGAGACTCAAAGACTCAGAGACGCAGAGACAGAGGCTCAGAGACTCAGAGATACAGAGACCCAGAGACACAGAGATTCAGAGACACAGGGACACATAGGCTCAGGGACACAGAGGCTCAGAGACTCAGAGACTCAGCGACACGAAGACTAAGAGACACAGATGCTCAGAGACTCAGAGACTCACAGACACAGATAACAGAATTGTCGTGATGGGAGACTTCAATTTCCCAAACATCGACTGGAATATCCCTAGGGTAAGGGGTATAGATGGGGAGGAGTTTGTTAGGTGTGTTCAGGAGGGTTTTCTGACGCAGTATGTGGACAAGCCTACGAGGGGAGAGGCTGTACTTGACCTGGTACTGGCGAATGAACCAGGGCAGGTGATGGATCTTTCGGTAGGAGAGCATCTTGGATATGGTGACCATAATTCTATCTCCTTCACAATTGCGTTGGAACGAGATAGGATCAGGCAGGCTAGGAAGGTGTTTGTCTGGAGTAAGGGGAGATACGAAGAAGTCAGGAAGTTACTTGGACAAATAAACTGGAAGGAGGCGTTCTTAGGGAAAAGTACCGAAGGAAGGTGGCAGATATTCAAGGAATGTGTGTCTGGAGCTCTGCATGACAACGTTCCGATGAGACGAGGGGGTTTTGGTGGGTCGAGGGAACCGTGGTGCACAAAGGCTGTGTTGAACCTAGTCAGGAGGAAAGGGAAGGTGTACAAGAGGTTCAGGGAATTAGGAGATGTTAAAGATCTTGAGGAGTATAAGGACTGTAGGAGGGAACTTAAAAGGGAAATTAGGAGAGCCAGAAGGGGTCATGAGAAGACCTTGGCGGCTAAGATTAAGGACAATCCCAAGGCCTTCTATAAATATGTGAAAGGTAAAAGGATAAGAAGAGAAGGGATAGGACCTATAAAAGGTGAGGGGGGAAAGGCTTGTGTGGAACCAGAAGAAATGGCGGAGGTGCTTAACGAGTACTTCGCCTCAGTATTCACGGTGGAAGCCGATCTGGGAGATTTTGTTATGGATTTGCAGCAGATGGAAAGGATTGAGTACGTGAATATTAAGGAGGAGGATGTGTTGGAACTTTTGAATTCTATCAAGGTAGATAAGTCGCCGGGACCAGATGGGATGTACCCCAGGATACTGTGGGAGGCGAGGGAAGAGATTGCAGAGCCCCTGGCGATGATCTTTGCATCGTCAATGGAGACGGGAGAGGTTCCAGAGGATTGGAGGATTGCAGATGTAGTTCCTATTTTTAAGAAAGGGAACAGAGATAGCCCGGGAAATTACCGACCGGTGAGTCTGACCTCAGTGGTTGGTAAGCTGATGGAGAGGCTTCTGAGGGACAAGATTTACGAACATTTGGAGAGGTTTGACATGATCAGGAATAGTCAGCATGGATTTGTCAAGGGCAGGTCGTGCCTTACAAGCCTAGTTGAGTTCTTCGATAATGTGACTGAACACATTGACGAAGGAAGTGCCGTGGACGTAGTGTACATGGACTTCAGCAAGGCGTTTGATAAGGTCCCCCATGCAAGACTTCTTGAGAAGGTGAGAGGGCATGGGATCCAAGGGCCTTTGGCCTTGTGGATCCAGAAATGGCTCGCCTGCAGAAGGCAGAGAGTGGTTGTGGATGGGGCTTTTTCTGAATGGAGGTCAGTCAGCAGCGGAGTGCCTCAACGATCTGTTCTGGGACCCTTGTTGTTTGTCATTTTCATAAATGACCTGGATGAGGAAGTGGAGGGATGGGTAAGTAAGTTCGCTGATGACACGAAGGTCGGTGGTGTTGTGGATGATCTGGAAGGATGGCAAAAGTTGCAGCAGGACATAGATAGGATGCAGGACTGGGCGGAGAAGTGGCAGATGGACTTCAACGTGGATAAATGTGTAGTCGTCCATTTTGGCAGAACCAACGGGATGAACGAGTACACTATCAAGGGCAGGAGTCTGAGTAGTGTTGAGGAGCAGAAGGATCTTGGGGTCCGGGTCCACAGGACTCTTAAATCGGCCTCGCAGGTGGAGGAGGTGGTCAAGAAGGCGTATGGTGTACTGGCCTTCATTAATCGAGGGATTGAGTTTAGGAGTCGGGAGGTAATGCTGGAACTTTATAAGACCCTGGTCAGGCCTCATTTAGAGTATTGTGCGCAGTTCTGGTCGCCTCATTATAGGAAAGATGTAGAAGCTATTGAAAGGGTGCAGAGGAGATTTACAAGGATGTTGCCTGGACTGGGAGGCATGCCTTATGAAGTTAGGTTGAGGGAGCTGGGACTCTTTTCCCTGGAGAGACGAAGGTTGAGAGGCGACCTGATAGAAGTTTACAAAATGTTGAGAGGAATAGATAGGGTGGACTCTCAGAGGCTATTTCCCCGGGTTGAAATGGTCGCTACGAGAGGACACAGATTTAAGGTGCGGGGAGGGAGGTTCAGAAGTGATGTTAGGGGTAAGTTTTTCACTCAGAGGGTGGTGAGTGAATGGAATCGGCTGCCGTCAGTGGTGGTGGAGGCGAACTCGCTGGGGTCTTTTAAAAGACTTCTGGATGAGTATATGGGGTTTAATGAGATTGAGGGTTATAGATAGGTCTGTAGGTTGGTAGGTGATGTGATCGGCGCAACTTGTGGGCCGAAGGGCCTGTTTGTGCTGTAGTGTTCTATGTTCTACGTTCTATGTAGATGCTCAGAGATTCAGAACCCAGAGACTCAGAGACACAGAGACACAGAGGCTCAGAGACTCAGAGACACATAGACCCAGAGACACAGAGACTCAGAGACACAGAGACACATAGGCTCAGAGTCTCAGTGACTCAGAGACGCAGAGACACAGAGACTCAGAGACGTAGAGGCTCAGAGGCTCAGAGACTCAGAGACCCTGAGACGCAGAGACTCAGAGACACAGAAACACATAGACTCAGAGGCTCAGAGACCCAGAGACTCAGAGACACAGAGTCACAGAGACCCAGAGACACAGAGATTCAGAGACTCAGAGACGCAGAGACACAGAGGCTCAGAGACTCTGGGACTCAGAGACACATAGACAGAGAGGCTCAGAGACGCAGACACACAGAGGGTCAGAGACACAGAGACACAGAGACCCAGAGAAACAGAGACTCACAGACACAGAGACCCAGAGACACAGAGAGGCAGAGACTCAGAGACACAGAGACTCAGAGACTCAGAGACATAGAGGCTCAGAGGCTCAGAGACCCAGAGACTCAGAGACGCAGAGTCACAGAGACCCAGAGACACAGAGACTCAGAGACACAGAGACTCAGAAAAACAGAGACGCAGAGACACAGAGGCTCAAAGTCGCAGACACACAGAGGCTCAAAGACGCAGAGACACAGAGACCCCGGGACCCAGAGACTCAGAGACACAGAGACTCAGAGACTCAGAGACACAGAGACACAGAGTCTCAGAGACTTACAGACACCGAGACACAGATGCTCAGAGACTCAGAGACTCAGAGACACAGAGACACAGATGGTCAGAGACTCAGAGACTCAGAGATGCAGAGACACAGAGGCTCAGAGACTCAGAGACACAGAGACCCAGAGACACAGAGACACAGAGACCCAGAGACACAGAGACTCAGAAAAACAGAGACGCAGAGACACAGAGGCTCAGAGACTCAGGGAGTCAGAGACGCAGAGACACAGAGGCTCAGAGACTCTGGGACTCCGAGACACATAGACAGAGAGGCTCAGAGACGCAGACACACAGAGGGTCAGAGACACAGAGACACAGAGACCCAGAGACACAGAGACTCACAGACACAGAGACCCAGAGACACAGAGAGGCAGATACTCAGAGACACAGAGACTCAGAGACAAAGAGGCTCAGAGGCTCATAGACCCAAAGACTCAGAGACGCAGAGTCACAGAGACCCAGAGACAAAGAGACACAGAGACTCAGAAAAACAGAGACGCAGACACACAGAGGCTCAGAGACTCAGGGACTCAGAGACGCAGAGACTCAGAGGCTCAGAGACGCAGACACACAGAGGCTAAAAGACGCAGAGACACAGATGGTCAGAGACTCAGAGACTCAGAGATGCAGAGACACAGAGGCTCAGAGACGCAGAGACACAGAGACCCAGAGAGACAGAGACACAGAGACCCAGAGACTCAGAAAAACAGAGACGCAGAGACACAGAGGCTCAGAGACGCAGACACACAGAGGCTCAAAGACGCAGAGACACACCGACCCCGAGACTCAGAGACTCAGAGACACAGAGACTCAGAGACTCAGAGCCACAGAGACACAGAGTCTCAGAGACTCTGGGACTCAGAGACACATAAACAGAGAGGCTCAGAGACGCAGACACACAGAGGGTCAGAGACACAGAGACACAGAAACACAGAGACTCACAGACACAGAGACCCAGAGACACAGAGAGGCGGAGACTCAGAGACACAGAGACTCAGAGACTCAGAGACATAGAGGCTCAGAGGCTCAGAGACCCAGAGACTCTGAGACGCAGAGTCACAGAGACCCAGGGACACAGAGACACAGAGACTCAGAGACACAGAGACTCTAAAAAACAGAGACGCAGAGAAACAGAGGCTCAGAGACTCAGGGACTCAGAGACGCAGACATACAGAGGCTAAAAGACGCAGAGACACAGATGGTCAGAGACTCAGAGATGCAGAGACACAGAGACTCAGAGACTCAGAGACTCAGAGACACAGAGACTCAGAGACTCAGAGACACAGAGACACAGAGACACAGAGTCTCCGAGACTTACAGACACCGAGACACAGACACTCAGAGACTCAGAGACACAGAGACTCAGAGACACAGAGACCCAGAGACACAGATGCTCAGTGGCTCAGAGACTCAGAGACGCAGAGACGCAGAGACACAAATGGTCCGAGACTCAGAGACTCAGAGACTCAGAGACGCAGAGACACAGAGGCTCAGAGACTCAGAGTCACTGACACTCAGAGACACAGAGACTCAGAGACACAGAGACCCAGAGACACAGAGACTCAGAGACACAGAGACACAGAATCTCAGAGGCTTACAGACACCGAGACAAAGATGCTCAGAGACTCAGAGACACAGAGACTCAGAGACGTAGAGACACATAGGCTCAGAGACTCAGTGACTCAGAGACGCAGAGACACAGAGACTCAGAGACGTAGAGGCTCAGAGGCTCAGAGACGCAGTGACAAAGAGACCCAGAAACTCAGAGGCACAGAGACTCAGAGACACAGAGACCTAGAGACACAGAGACTAGTGACTCAGAGACACAGAGACACAGAGACATCGAGGCTCAGAGGCTCAGAGAGCCAGAGACTCAGAGACACAGAGACGCAGACACACAGAGACACAGAGACTCAGAGAATCAGATACGCAGAGACACAGAGGCTCAGAGACTCAGAGACGCAGAGACACAGAGGCTCAGAGACTCAGAGACAAAGAGACGCAGAGGCTGAGAGACTCAGAGACTCAGAGACGCAGAGACGCAGAGGCTCAGAGACACAGAGACTCAGAGACTCAGAGACGCAGAGACACAGAGACTCAGAGACTCAGAGACGCAGAGACGCGGAGGCTCAGAGACTCAGAGACACAGAGACACTGTGACTCAGAGACGCAGAGCCTCAGAGGCTCAGAGATACAGAGACCCAGAGACACAGAGACTCAGAGACGCAGAGACACAGAGGCTCAGAGACTCAAAGACTCAGAGACGCAGAGACAGAGGCTCAGAGACTCAGAGATACAGAGACCCAGAGACACAGAGATTCAGAGACACAGGGACACAGAGGCTCAGGGACACAGAGGCTCAGTGACTCAGAGACTCAGCGACACGAAGACTAAGAGACACAGATGCTCAGAGACTCAGAGACTCAGAGACACAGATGCTCAGAGACTCAGAGACTCAGAGACGCAGAGACACAGAGGCTCAGAGACGCAGAGACACAGAGGCTCAGAGGCACAGAGACTCAGAGACGCAGTGACATATAGGCTCAGAGTCTCAGTGACTCAGAGACACAGAGACTCAGAGACGTAGAGGCTCAGCGACACAGAGACCCAGAGACACAGAGACCTAGAGACACCGAGACTCAGTGACTCAGAGACACAGAGACACAGAGACATCGAGGCTCAGCGGCTCAGAGAGCCAGAGACGCAGATACACAGAGACACAGAGACTCAGAGAATCAGAGACGCAGAGACACAGAGGCTCAGAGACTCAGAGACGCAGAGACACAGAGGCTCAGAGGCTCAGAGACAAAGAGGCGCAGAGGCTGAGAGACTCAGAGACTCAGAGACGCGGAGACGCAGAGGCTCAGAGACTCAGAGACTCAGAGACTCAGAGACACAGAGACACTGTGACTCAGAGACGCAGAGCCACAGAGGCTCAGAGATACAGAGACCCAGAGACACAGAGGCTCAGAGACTCAGAGATGCAGAGACACAGAGGCTCAGAGACTCAAAGACTCAGAGACGCAGAGACAGAGGCTCAGAGACTCAGAGATACAGAGACCCAGAGACACAGAGATTCAGAGACACAGGGACACAGAGGCTCAGGGACACAGAGGCTCAGTGACTCAGAGACTCAGCGACACGAAGACTAAGAGACACAGATGCTCAGAGACTCAGAGACTCAGAGACACAGATGCTCAGAGACTCAGAGACGCAGAGACACAGAGGCTCAGAGACGCAGAGACACCGAGGCTCAGAGGCACAGAGACCCAGAGACTGAGAGACTCAGAGACACAGAGACACAGAGGCTCAGAGACTCAGAGACACATAGACCCAGAGACACAGAGACTCAGAGACACAGAGACACATAGGCTCAGAGTCTCAGTGACTCAGAGACGCAGAGACACAGAGACTCAGAGACGTAGAGGCTCAGAGGCTCAGAGACCCTGAGACGCAGAGACTCAGAGACACAGAGACACATAGACTCAGAGTCACAGAGACCCAGAAGCACAGAGACTCAGAGACTCAGAGACACTGAGACTAGAGAAACAGGAACTCAGAGACCCAGAGCCACAGAGACACAGAGACGCAGAGATCTAGAGACACAGAGGCTCAGAGACACAGAGACCCATAGACGCAGAGACTCAGAGGCTCAGAGACTCAGAGTCACTGAGACCCAGAGAAACAGAGACTCAGAGACACAGAGACACTGAGACTCAGAGACACAGAGACTCAGAGACTCAGAGACACTGAGACTCAGAGACACAGGGACTCAGAGACCCAGAGACAAAGAGACTCAGAGACACAGAGACTCAGAGACTCAGAGACACTGAGACTCAGAGACACAGGGACTCAGAGACCCAGAGATAAAGCGACTCAGAGACGCAGAGACACAGAGGGTCAGAGACGCAGAGACACACAGGTTCAGAGACACAGAGACCCAGAGACACTGAGACTCAGAGACTCAGAGACGCAGAGACACAGAGGGTCAGCGACTCGGAGACATAGAGACCCAGGGACACAGAGACTCAGAGACGCAGAGACCCAGAGCCACAGAGACGCAGACACACAGAGGCTCAAAGACGCAGAGGCTCAGAGACACAGAGACCCAGAGATTCAGAGACACAGAGACTCAGAGACACAGAGACTCAGAGACACAAATGCTCAGAGACTCAGAGACGCAGAGACTCAGAGAAGCAGAGACACAGAGACCCAGAGAAACAGAGACTCAGAGACACAGAGACACTGAGACTCAGAGACACAGGGACTCAGAGACCCAGAGACAAAGAGACTCAGAGACACAGAGACTCAGAGACTCAGAGACACTGAGACTCAGAGACACAGGGACTCAGAGACCCAGAGACAAAGAGACTCAGAGACGCAGAGACACAGAGGGTCAGAGACGCAGAGACACAGAGGCTCAGAGACACAGAGACCCAGAGACACTGAGACTCAGAGACTCAGAGACGCAGAGACACAGAGGGTCAGAGACTCAGAGACACAGAGACCCAGGGACACAGAGACTCAGAGACGCAGAGACACAGAGGCTCAGAGACGCAGACACACAGAGGCTCAAAGACGCAGAGACACAGAGACCTTGAGACTCAGAGACTCAGAGACACAGAGACTCAGAGACACAGATGCTCAGAGACTCAGAGACGCAGAGACTCAGAGATGCAGAGACACAGAGACCCAGAGAAACAGAGACTCAGAGACACAGAGACACTGAGAATCAGAGAAACAGAGACTCAGAGACTCAGAGACAATGAGACTCAGAGACAGAGGGACTCAGAGACCCAGAGACAAAGAGACTCAGAGACGCAGAGACACAGAGGCTCAGAGACGCAGAGACACAGAGGCTCAGAGACACAGAGACCCAGAGACACTGAGACTCAGCGACGCAGAGACACAGAGGGTCAGAGTCTCTGAGACATAGGGACCCAGAGACACAGAGACTCAGAGACGTAGAGGCTCAGAGACTCAGAGACCCTGAGACGCAGATGCTCAGAGACTCAGAGTCACTGAGACCCAGAGAAACAGAGACTCAGAGACACATAGACACTGAGACTGAGAGACACAGAGCCTCAGAGACTCAGTGACACTGAGACTCAGAGACACAGGGACTCAGAGACCCAGAGACAAAGAGACTCAGAGACGCAGAGACACAGGGGCCCAGAGATGCAGAGACACAGAGGCTCAGAGACACAGAGACCCAGAGACTCAGAGACACAGAGACACAGAGGCTCAGAGACTCAGAGACACAGAGACTCAGAGACACAGAGACACATAGGCTCAGAGTCTCAGTGACTCAGAGATGCAGAGACACAGAGACTCAGAGACGTAGAGGCTCAGAGGCTCAGAGACTCAGAGACCCTGAGACGCAGAGACTCAGAGACACAGAGACACATAGACTCAGAGTCACAGAGACCCAGAGGCACAGAGACTCAGAGACACAGAGAGACATAGACACAGAGTCTCAGAGACATACAGACACCGAGACACAGATGCTCAGAGACTCAGAGACACAGAGACCCAGAGACTCAGAAACACAGAGACGCAGAGACACAGAGGCTCAGAGACTCAGAGACGCAGAGACACAGAGGCTCAGAGACTCAGAAACAAAGAGACCCAGAGGCACAGAGACTCAGAGACGCAGAGACATATAGGCTCAGAGTCTCAGCGACACAGAGACTCAGAGACACAGAGACCTAGAGACACAGAGACCCAGAGACTCAGAGACTCAGAGACACAGAGACTCAGAGACACAGAGACCTAGTGACACAGAGACTCAGAGACGCAGAGACGCAGAGGCTCAGAGACTCAGAGACTCAGAGACTCAGAGACGCAGAGACACAGAGACTCAGAGACTCAGAGACGCAGAGACGCAGAGGCTCAGAGACTCAGAGACTCAAAGACTCAGAGACGCAGAGACAGAGGCTCAGAGACTCAGAGATACAGAGACCCAGAGACACAGAGATTCAGAGACACAGGGACACAGAGGCTCAGGGGCACAGAGGCTCAGAGACTCAGAGACGCAGAGACACAGAGGCTCAGAGACTCTGGGACTCCGAGACACATAGACAGAGAGGCTCAGAGACGCAGACACACAGAGGGTCAGAGACACAGAGACACAGAGACCCAGAGACACAGAGACTCACAGACACAGAGACCCAGAGACACAGAGAGGCAGAGACTCAGAGACACAGAGACTCAGAGACTCACAGACATACAGGCTCAGAGGCTCAGAGACCCAGAGACTCAGAGACACAGAGTCACAGAGACCCAGAGACACAGAGACTCAGAGACACAGAGGCGCAGAGACACAGAGACTCTGGGACTCAGAGACACATAGACAGAGAGGCTCAGAGACGCAGACACAAAGAGGGTCAGAGACACAGAGACACAGAGACCCAGAGACACAGAGACTCACAGACACAGAGACCCAGAGACACAGAGAGGCAGAGACTCAGAGACACAGAGACTCAGAGACTCAGAGACACAGAGGCTCAGAGACTCAGAGACACATAGACCCAGAGACACAGAGACTCAGAGACACAGAGACACATAGGCTCAGAGTCTCAGTGACTCAGAGACGCAGAGACACAGAGACTCAGAGACGTAGAGGCTCAGAGGCTCAGAGAATCAGAGACCCTGAGACGCAGAGACTCAGAGACACAGAGACACATAGACTCAGAGTCACAGAGACCCAGAGGCACAGAGACTCAGAGACACAGAGAGACATAGACACAGAGTCTCAGAGACATACAGACACCGAGACACAGATGCTCAGAGACTCAGAGACACAGAGACCCAGAGACTCAGAAACACAGAGACGCAGAGACACAGAGGCTCAGAGACTCAGAGACACAGAGACTCAGAGGCTCAGAGACATAGAGGCTCAGAGGCTCAGAGAGCCAGAGACTCAGAGACGCAGAGACACAGAGGCTCAGAGACTCAGAAACAAAGAGACCCAGAGGCACAGAGACTCAGAGACGCAGAGACATATAGGCTCAGAGTCTCAGTGACTCAGAGACACAGAGACTCAGAGACGTAGAGGCTCAGCGACACAGAGACTCAGAGACACAGAGACCTAGTGACACAGAGACTCAGAGACACAGAGACCTAGAGACACAGAGACTCAGTGACTCAGAGACACAGAGACACAGAGACATCGAGGCTCAGAGGCTCAGAGAGCCAGAGACGCAGAGACTCAGAGACGCAGATACACAGAGACACAGAGACTCAGAGAATCAGAGACGCAGAGACACAGAGGCTCAGAGACTCAAAGACTCAGAGACGCAGAGACAGAGGCTCAGAGACTCAGAGATACAGAGACCCAGAGACACAGAGATTCAGAGACACAGGGACACAGAGGCTCAGGGACACAGAGGCTCAGTGACTCAGAGACTCAGCGACACGAAGACTAAGAGACACAGATGCTCAGAGACTCAGAGACTCAGAGACACAGATGCTCAGAGACTCAGAGACTCAGAGACGCAGAGACACAGAGGCTCAGAGACGCAGAGACACAGAGGCTCAGAGGCACAGAGACTCAGAGACGCAGTGACATATAGGCTCAGAGTCTCAGTGACTCAGAGACACAGAGACTCAGAGACGTAGAGGCTCAGCGACACAGAGACCCAGAGACACAGAGACCTAGTGACACAGAGACTCAGAGACACAGAGACCTAGAGACACCGAGACTCAGTGACTCAGAGACACAGAGACACAGAGACATCGAGGCTCAGAGGCTCAGAGAGCCAGAGACGCAGAGACTCAGAGACGCAGATACACAGAGACACAGAGACTCAGAGAATCAGAGACGCAGAGACACAGAGGCTCAGAGACTCAGAGACGCAGAGACACAGAGGCTCAGAGGCTCAGAGACAAAGAGGCGCAGAGGCTGAGAGACTCAGAGACACAGAGACGCAGAGACGCAGAGGCTCAGAGACTCAGAGACTCAGAGACTCAGAGACGCAGAGACACAGAGACTCAGAGACGCAGAGACGCAGAGGCTCAGAGACTCAGAGACACAGAGACACTGTGACTCAGAGACGCAGAGCCACAGAGGCTCAGAGATACAGAGACCCAGAGACACAGAGGCTCAGAGACTCAGAGATGCAGAGACACAGAGGCTCAGAGACTCAAAGACTCAGAGACGCAGAGACAGAGGCTCAGAGACTCAGAGATACAGAGACCCAGAGACACAGAGATTCAGAGACACAGGGACACAGAGGCTCAGGGACACAGAGGCTCAGTGACTCAGAGACTCAGCGACACGAAGACTAAGAGACACAGATGCTCAGAGACTCAGAGACTCAGAGACACAGATGCTCAGAGACTCAGAGACGCAGAGACACAGAGGCTCAGAGACGCAGAGACACCGAGGCTCAGAGGCACAGAGACCCAGAGACTGAGAGACTCAGAGACACAGAGACACAGAGGCTCAGAGTCTCAGTGACTCAGAGACGCAGAGACACAGAGACTCAGAGACGTAGAGGCTCAGAGGCTCAGAGACCCTGAGACGCAGAGACTCAGAGACACAGAGACACATAGACTCAGAGTCACAGAGACCCAGAGGCACAGAGACTCAGAGACTCAGAGACTCAGAGACACTGAGACTAGAGAAACAGGAACTCAGAGACCCAGAGCCACAGAGACACAGAGACACAGAGATCCAGAGACACAGAGGCTCAGAGACACAGAGACCCATAGACGCAGAGACTCAGAGGCTCAGAGACTCAGAGTCACTGAGACCCAGAGAAACAGAGACTCAGAGACACAGAGACACTGAGACTCAGAGACACAGAGACTCAGAGACTCAGAGACACTGAGACTCAGAGACACAGGGACCCAGAGACCCAGAGACAAAGAGACTCAGAGACACAGAGACTCAGAGACTCAGAGACACTGAGACTCAGAGACACAGGGACTCAGAGACCCAGAGACAAAGAGACTCAGAGACGCAGAGACACAGAGGGTCAGAGACGCAGAGACACACAGGTTCAGAGACACAGAGACCGAGAGACACTGAGACTCAGAGACTCAGAGACGCAGAGACACAGAGACTCAGAGACTCAGAGACACTGAGACTCAGAGACACAGGGACTCAGAGACCCAGAGACAAAGAGACTCAGAGACGCAGAGACACAGAGGGTCAGAGACGCAGAGACACACAGGTTCAGAGACACAGAGACCGAGAGACACTGAGACTCAGAGACTCAGAGACGCAGAGACGCAGAGGCTCAGAGACTCAGAGACTCAGAGACGCAGAGACACAGAGACTCAGAGACGCAGAGACGCAGAGGCTCAGAGACTCAGAGACACAGAGACACTGTGACTCAGAGACGCAGAGCCACAGAGGCTCAGAGATACAGAGACCCAGAGACACAGAGGCTCAGAGACTCAGAGATGCAGAGACACAGAGGCTCAGAGACTCAAAGACTCAGAGACGCAGAGACAGAGGCTCAGAGACTCAGAGATACAGAGACCCAGAGACACAGAGATTCAGAGACACAGGGACACAGAGGCTCAGGGACACAGAGGCTCAGTGACTCAGAGACTCAGCGACACAAAGACTAAGAGACACAGATGCTCAGAGACTCAGAGACTCAGAGACACAGATGCTCAGAGACTCAGAGACGCAGAGACACAGAGGCTCAGAGACGCAGAGACACCGAGGCTCAGAGGCACAGAGACCCAGAGACTGAGAGACTCAGAGACACAGAGACAAAGAGGCTCAGAGACTCAGAGACACATAGACCCAGAGACACAGAGACTCAGAGACACAGAGACACATAGGCTCAGAGTCTCAGTGACTCAGAGACGCAGAGACACAGAGACTCAGAGACGTAGAGGCTCAGAGGCTCAGAGACCCTGAGACGCAGAGACTCAGAGACACAGAGACACATAGACTCAGAGTCACAGAGACCCAGAGGCACAGAGACTCAGAGACTCAGAGACTCAGAGACACTGAGACTAGAGAAACAGGAACTCAGAGACCCAGAGCCACAGAGACACAGAGACACAGAGATCCAGAGACACAGAGGCTCAGAGACACAGAGACCCATAGACGCAGAGACTCAGAGGCTCAGAGACTCAGAGTCACTGAGACCCAGAGAAACAGAGACTCAGAGACACAGAGACACTGAGACTCAGAGACACAGAGACTCAGAGACTCAGAGACACTGAGACTCAGAGACACAGGGACCCAGAGACCCAGAGACAAAGAGACTCAGAGACACAGAGACTCAGAGACTCAGAGACACTGAGACTCAGAGACACAGGGACTCAGAGACCCAGAGACAAAGAGACTCAGAGACGCAGAGACACAGAGGGTCAGAGACGCAGAGACACACAGGTTCAGAGACACAGAGACCCAGAGACACTGAGACTCAGAGACTCAGAGACGCAGAGACACAGAGGGTCAGAGACTCAGAGACACAGAGACCCAGGGACACAGAGACTCAGAGACGCAGAGACACAGAGGCTCAGAGACGCAGACACACAGAGGCTCAAAGACGCAGAGACACAGAGACCTTGAGACTCAGAGACTCAGAGACACAGAGACTCAGAGACACAGATGCTCAGAGACTCAGAGACGCAGAGACTCAGAGATGCAGAGACACAGAGACCCAGAGAAACAGAGACTCAGAGACACAGAGACACTGAGAATCAGAGAAACAGAGACTCAGAGACTCAGAGACAATGAGACTCAGAGACAGAGGGACTCAGAGACCCAGAGACAAAGAGACTCAGAGACGCAGAGACACAGAGGCTCAGAGACGCAGAGACACAGAGGCTCAGAGACACAGAGACCCAGAGACACTGAGACTCAGAGACGCAGAGACACAGAGGGTCAGAGTCTCTGAGACATAGGGACCCAGAGACGCAGAGACTCAGAGACGTAGAGGCTCAGAGACTCAGAGACCCTGAGACACAGATGCTCAGAGACTCAGAGTCACTGAGACCCAGAGAAACAGAGACTCAGAGACTCATAGACACTGTGACTGAGAGACACAGAGCCTCAGAGACTCAGAGACACTGAGACTCAGAGACACAGGGACTCAGAGACCCAGAGACAAAGAGACTCAGAGACGCAGAGACACAGGGGCCCAGAGATGCAGAGACACAGCGGCTCAGAGACACAGAGACCCAGAGACTCAGAGACACAGAGACACAGAGGCTCAGAGACTCAGAGACACAGAGACTCAGAGACACAGAGACACATAGGCTCAGAGTCTCAGTGACTCAGAGACGCAGAGACACAGAGACTCAGAGACGTAGAGGCTCAGAGGCTCAGAGACTCAGAGACCCTGAGACGCAGAGACTCAGAGACACAGAGACACATAGACTCAGAGTCACAGAGACCCAGAGGCACAGAGACTCAGAGACACAGAGAGACATAGACACAGAGTCTCAGAGACATACAGACACCGAGACACAGATGCTCAGAGACTCAGAGACTCAGAGACCCAGAGACTCAGAAACACAGAGACGCAGAGACACAGAGGCTCAGAGACTCAGAGACGCAGAGACACAGAGGCTCAGAGACTCAGAAACAAAGAGACCCAGAGGCACAGAGACTCAGAGACGCAGAGACATATAGGCTCAGAGTCTCAGCGACACAGAGACTCAGAGACACAGAGACCTAGAGACACAGAGACTCAGAGACTCAGAGACTCAGAGACACAGAGACTCAGAGACACAGAGACCTAGTGACACAGAGACTCAGAGACACAGAGACCTAGAGACACAGAGACTCAGTGACTCAGAGACACAGAGACATCGAGGCTCAGAGGCTCAGAGAGGCAGAGACGCAGAGACTCAGAGACACAGAGACTCAGAGACTCAGAGACGCAGAGACGCAGAGGCTCAGAGACTCAGAGACTCAGAGACTCAGAGACGCAGAGACACAGAGACTCAGAGACTCAGAGACGCAGAGACGCAGAGGCTCAGAGACTCAGAGACTCAAAGACTCAGAGACGCAGAGACAGAGGCTCAGAGACTCAGAGATACAGAGACCCAGAGACACAGAGATTCAGAGACACAGGGACACAGAGGCTCAGGGGCACAGAGGCTCAGAGACTCAGAGACGCAGAGACACAGAGGCTCAGAGACTCTGGGACTCCGAGACACATAGACAGAGAGGCTCAGAGACGCAGACACACAGAGGGTCAGAGACACAGAGACACAGAGACCCAGAGACACAGAGACTCACAGACACAGAGACCCAGAGACACAGAGAGGCAGAGACTCAGAGACACAGAGACTCAGAGACTCACAGACATACAGGCTCAGAGGCTCAGAGACCCAGAGACTCAGAGACACAGAGTCACAGAGACCCAGAGACACAGAGACTCAGAGACACAGAGGCGCAGAGACACAGAGACTCTGGGACTCAGAGACACATAGACAGAGAGGCTCAGAGACGCAGACACAAAGAGGGTCAGAGACACAGAGACACAGAGACCCAGAGACACAGAGACTCACAGACACAGAGACCCAGAGACACAGAGAGGCAGAGACTCAGAGACACAGAGACTCAGAGACTCAGAGACACAGAGGCTCAGAGACTCAGAGACACATAGACCCAGAGACACAGAGACTCAGAGACACAGAGACACATAGGCTCAGAGTCTCAGTGACTCAGAGACGCAGAGACACAGAGACTCAGAGACGTAGAGGCTCAGAGGCTCAGAGAATCAGAGACCCTGAGACGCAGAGACTCAGAGACACAGAGACACATAGACTCAGAGTCACAGAGACCCAGAGGCACAGAGACTCAGAGACACAGAGAGACATAGACACAGAGTCTCAGAGACATACAGACACCGAGACACAGATGCTCAGAGACTCAGAGACACAGAGACCCAGAGACTCAGAAACACAGAGACGCAGAGACACAGAGGCTCAGAGACTCAGAGACACAGAGACTCAGAGGCTCAGCGACATAGAGGCTCAGAGGCTCAGAGAGCCAGAGACTCAGAGACGCAGAGACACAGAGACTCAGAGACGTAGAGGCTCAGAGGCTCAGAGACCCTGAGACGCAGAGACTCAGAGACACAGAGACACATAGACTCAGAGTCACAGAGACCCAGAGGCACAGAGACTCAGAGACTCAGAGACTCAGAGACACTGAGACTAGAGAAACAGGAACTCAGAGACCCAGAGCCACAGAGACACAGAGACACAGAGATCCAGAGACACAGAGGCTCAGAGACACAGAGACCCATAGACGCAGAGACTCAGAGGCTCAGAGACTCAGAGTCACTGAGACCCAGAGAAACAGAGACTCAGAGACACAGAGACACTGAGACTCAGAGACACAGAGACTCAGAGACTCAGAGACACTGAGACTCAGAGACACAGGGACCCAGAGACCCAGAGACAAAGAGACTCAGAGACACAGAGACTCAGAGACTCAGAGACACTGAGACTCAGAGACACAGGGACTCAGAGACCCAGAGACAAAGAGACTCAGAGACGCAGAGACACAGAGGGTCAGAGACGCAGAGACACACAGGTTCAGAGACACAGAGACCGAGAGACACTGAGACTCAGAGACTCAGAGACGCAGAGACACAGAGACTCAGAGACTCAGAGACACTGAGACTCAGAGACACAGGGACTCAGAGACCCAGAGACAAAGAGACTCAGAGACGCAGAGACACAGAGGGTCAGAGACGCAGAGACACACAGGTTCAGAGACACAGAGACCGAGAGACACTGAGACTCAGAGACTCAGAGACGCAGAGACGCAGAGGCTCAGAGACTCAGAGACTCAGAGACGCAGAGACACAGAGACTCAGAGACGCAGAGACGCAGAGGCTCAGAGACTCAGAGACACAGAGACACTGTGACTCAGAGACGCAGAGCCACAGAGGCTCAGAGATACAGAGACCCAGAGACACAGAGGCTCAGAGACTCAGAGATGCAGAGACACAGAGGCTCAGAGACTCAAAGACTCAGAGACGCAGAGACAGAGGCTCAGAGACTCAGAGATACAGAGACCCAGAGACACAGAGATTCAGAGACACAGGGACACAGAGGCTCAGGGACACAGAGGCTCAGTGACTCAGAGACTCAGCGACACAAAGACTAAGAGACACAGATGCTCAGAGACTCAGAGACTCAGAGACACAGATGCTCAGAGACTCAGAGACGCAGAGACACAGAGGCTCAGAGACGCAGAGACACCGAGGCTCAGAGGCACAGAGACCCAGAGACTGAGAGACTCAGAGACACAGAGACAAAGAGGCTCAGAGACTCAGAGACACATAGACCCAGAGACACAGAGACTCAGAGACACAGAGACACATAGGCTCAGAGTCTCAGTGACTCAGAGACGCAGAGACACAGAGACTCAGAGACGTAGAGGCTCAGAGGCTCAGAGACCCTGAGACGCAGAGACTCAGAGACACAGAGACACATAGACTCAGAGTCACAGAGACCCAGAGGCACAGAGACTCAGAGACTCAGAGACTCAGAGACACTGAGACTAGAGAAACAGGAACTCAGAGACCCAGAGCCACAGAGACACAGAGACACAGAGATCCAGAGACACAGAGGCTCAGAGACACAGAGACCCATAGACGCAGAGACTCAGAGGCTCAGAGACTCAGAGTCACTGAGACCCAGAGAAACAGAGACTCAGAGACACAGAGACACTGAGACTCAGAGACACAGAGACTCAGAGACTCAGAGACACTGAGACTCAGAGACACAGGGACCCAGAGACCCAGAGACAAAGAGACTCAGAGACACAGAGACTCAGAGACTCAGAGACACTGAGACTCAGAGACACAGGGACTCAGAGACCCAGAGACAAAGAGACTCAGAGACGCAGAGACACAGAGGGTCAGAGACGCAGAGACACACAGGTTCAGAGACACAGAGACCCAGAGACACTGAGACTCAGAGACTCAGAGACGCAGAGACACAGAGGGTCAGAGACTCAGAGACACAGAGACCCAGGGACACAGAGACTCAGAGACGCAGAGACACAGAGGCTCAGAGACGCAGACACACAGAGGCTCAAAGACGCAGAGACACAGAGACCTTGAGACTCAGAGACTCAGAGACACAGAGACTCAGAGACACAGATGCTCAGAGACTCAGAGACGCAGAGACTCAGAGATGCAGAGACACAGAGACCCAGAGAAACAGAGACTCAGAGACACAGAGACACTGAGAATCAGAGAAACAGAGACTCAGAGACTCAGAGACAATGAGACTCAGAGACAGAGGGACTCAGAGACCCAGAGACAAAGAGACTCAGAGACGCAGAGACACAGAGGCTCAGAGACGCAGAGACACAGAGGCTCAGAGACACAGAGACCCAGAGACACTGAGACTCAGAGACGCAGAGACACAGAGGGTCAGAGTCTCTGAGACATAGGGACCCAGAGACGCAGAGACTCAGAGACGTAGAGGCTCAGAGACTCAGAGACCCTGAGACACAGATGCTCAGAGACTCAGAGTCACTGAGACCCAGAGAAACAGAGACTCAGAGACTCATAGACACTGTGACTGAGAGACACAGAGCCTCAGAGACTCAGAGACACTGAGACTCAGAGACACAGGGACTCAGAGACCCAGAGACAAAGAGACTCAGAGACGCAGAGACACAGGGGCCCAGAGATGCAGAGACACAGCGGCTCAGAGACACAGAGACCCAGAGACTCAGAGACACAGAGGCACAGAGGCTCAGAGACTCAGAGACACAGAGACTCAGAGACACAGAGACACATAGGCTCAGAGTCTCAGTGACTCAGAGACGCAGAGACACAGAGACTCAGAGACGTAGAGGCTCAGAGGCTCAGAGACTCAGAGACCCTGAGACGCAGAGACTCAGAGACACAGAGACACATAGACTCAGAGTCACAGAGACCCAGAGGCACAGAGACTCAGAGACACAGAGAGACATAGACACAGAGTCTCAGAGACATACAGACACCGAGACACAGATGCTCAGAGACTCAGAGACTCAGAGACCCAGAGACTCAGAAACACAGAGACGCAGAGACACAGAGGCTCAGAGACTCAGAGACGCAGAGACACAGAGGCTCAGAGACTCAGAAACAAAGAGACCCAGAGGCACAGAGACTCAGAGACGCAGAGACATATAGGCTCAGAGTCTCAGCGACACAGAGACTCAGAGACACAGAGACCTAGAGACACAGAGACTCAGAGACTCAGAGACTCAGAGACACAGAGACTCAGAGACACAGAGACCTAGTGACACAGAGACTCAGAGACACAGAGACCTAGAGACACAGAGACTCAGTGACTCAGAGACACAGAGACATCGAGGCTCAGAGGCTCAGAGAGCCAGAGACGCAGAGACTCAGAGACACAGAGACTCAGAGACTCAGAGACGCAGAGACGCAGAGGCTCAGAGACTCAGAGACTCAGAGACTCAGAGACGCAGAGACACAGAGACTCAGAGACTCAGAGACGCAGAGACGCAGAGGCTCAGAGACTCAGAGACTCAAAGACTCAGAGACGCAGAGACAGAGGCTCAGAGACTCAGAGATACAGAGACCCAGAGACACAGAGATTCAGAGACACAGGGACACAGAGGCTCAGGGGCACAGAGGCTCAGAGACTCAGAGACGCAGAGACACAGAGGCTCAGAGACTCTGGGACTCCGAGACACATAGACAGAGAGGCTCAGAGACGCAGACACACAGAGGGTCAGAGACACAGAGACACAGAGACCCAGAGACACAGAGACTCACAGACACAGAGACCCAGAGACACAGAGAGGCAGAGACTCAGAGACACAGAGACTCAGAGACTCACAGACATACAGGCTCAGAGGCTCAGAGACCCAGAGACTCAGAGACACAGAGTCACAGAGACCCAGAGACACAGAGACTCAGAGACACAGAGGCGCAGAGACACAGAGACTCTGGGACTCAGAGACACATAGACAGAGAGGCTCAGAGACGCAGACACAAAGAGGGTCAGAGACACAGAGACACAGAGACCCAGAGACACAGAGACTCACAGACACAGAGACCCAGAGACACAGAGAGGCAGAGACTCAGAGACACAGAGACTCAGAGACTCAGAGACACAGAGGCTCAGAGACTCAGAGACACATAGACCCAGAGACACAGAGACTCAGAGACACAGAGACACATAGGCTCAGAGTCTCAGTGACTCAGAGACGCAGAGACACAGAGACTCAGAGACGTAGAGGCTCAGAGGCTCAGAGAATCAGAGACCCTGAGACGCAGAGACTCAGAGACACAGAGACACATAGACTCAGAGTCACAGAGACCCAGAGGCACAGAGACTCAGAGACACAGAGAGACATAGACACAGAGTCTCAGAGACATACAGACACCGAGACACAGATGCTCAGAGACTCAGAGACACAGAGACCCAGAGACTCAGAAACACAGAGACGCAGAGACACAGAGGCTCAGAGACTCAGAGACACAGAGACTCAGAGGCTCAGAGACATAGAGGCTCAGAGGCTCAGAGAGCCAGAGACTCAGAGACGCAGAGACACAGAGGCTCAGAGACTCAGAAACAAAGAGACCCAGAGGCACAGAGACTCAGAGACGCAGAGACATATAGGCTCAGAGTCTCAGTGACTCAGAGACACAGAGACTCAGAGACGTAGAGGCTCAGCGACACAGAGACTCAGAGACACAGAGACCTAGTGACACAGAGACTCAGAGACACAGAGACCTAGAGACACAGAGACTCAGTGACTCAGAGACACAGAGACACAGAGACATCGAGGCTCAGAGGCTCAGAGAGCCAGAGACGCAGAGACTCAGAGACGCAGATACACAGAGACACAGAGACTCAGAGAATCAGAGACGCAGAGACACAGAGGCTCAGAGACTCAGAGACGCAGAGACACAGAGGCTCAGAGAATCAGAGACTCAGAGACAAAGAGGCGCAGAGACGCAGAGGCTCAGAGACTCAGAGACTCAGAGACTCAGAGACGCAGAGACGCAGAGACACAGAGACTCAGAGACTCTGGGACTCCGAGACACATAGACAGAGAGGCTCAGAGACGCAGACACTCAGAGGGTCAGAGACACAGAGACACAGAGACCCAGAGACACAGAGACTCACAGACACAGAGACCCACGGACACAGAGAGGCAGAGACTCAGAGACACAGAGACTCAGAGACTCACAGACATACAGGCTCAGAGGCTCAGAGACCCAGAGACTCAGAGACACAGAGTCACAGAGACCCAGAGACACAGAGACTCAGAGACACAGAGACTCAGAGACACAGAGACACTGAGACTCAGAGACACAGAGACTCAGAGACTCAGAGACACAGAGGCTCAGGTACGCAGACACACAGAGGCTCAAAGACGCAGAGACACAAAGACCCTGAGACTCAGAGACTCAGAGACACAGAGACTCTGAGACTCAGAGACACAGAGAAACAGAGTTTCAGAGACTTACAGACACCGAGACACCGATGCTCAGAGACGCAGAGACACAGAGACTCAGTGACACAGAGACCCAGAGACACAGAGGCTGAGAGGCTCAGAGACTCAGAGACGCAGAGACACAGATGGTCAGAGACTCAGAGATGCAGAGACACAGAGGCTCAGAGACGCAGAGACACAGAGGCTCAGAGACACAGAGGCTCAGAGAATCAGAGTCACTGACACCCAGAGACACAGAGACTCAGAGACACAGAGACCCTGAGACACAGAAACTCAGAGACTCAGAGACTCAGAGACACTGAGACTAGAGAAACAGGGACTCAGAGACCCAGAGACACAGAGACGCAGAGATCCAGAGACACAGAGGCTCAGAGACACACAGACCCATAGACGCAGAGACTCAGAGATTCAGAGACACAGAGACACAGATGCTCAGAGACGCAGAGACCCAGAGACGCAGAGACACAGAGACCAGAGACACTGAGACTCAGAGACGCAGAGACGCAGAGACACAGAGACACAGAGGCACAGAGACACAGAGGCGCAGAGACACAGAGACACAGAGGCTCAGAGACTCAGAGACACATAGACCCAGAGGCACAGAGACTCAGAGACGCAGAGACAAAGAACAAAGAACAAAGAACAAAGAACAAAGAACAACACAGCACGGGAAACAGGCCCTTCGGCCCAACGAGCCCGCGCCGCCGTCCTACTATCTCAGTGACCTATTCATGATTTTAGTCTACGCCTAACGTGCGAGGATCAGGGAGGTCCAATTTAGGGACAATTTTAGTACCCAATCAATCAGCCTAAAAGCACATCTTTGGGGGATGTGGGAGGAAACCGGAGCACCCGGAGGAAACCCACGCAACCACGGGGAGAACGTGCAAACTCCCACAGACACAGGCCCAAATCCATGTGTCCGCACAGCAACAGAGATAGTCTCTGAGCTGTCATGTTGCCCTCGAGATGGTCCAGTTTAAGCACACTAACGACATGAAGCAATAGGCAACTCCCGAAGCAACATCCAAGAGCAGCCCACTACAACCTGCCGCCTGCATGCCCCTTGCTGGACTTAAATGCCTGTGGAGACAAAAAAATTCATTATTAAACAGGCAAAGACTAACATTCCTGAGGCAAAACGTATTCCCAAGCCTACAATGTTCAGTAAGGCCTACTATATCCCCCTATATGTAGCCCGCTCATATGGCTGTCTAAGTGACTCTTAAACAACCCTAGCGTGCCTGCTTCCACCACCTTACTCGGCAGTGCATTCCACACC
This sequence comes from Carcharhinus amblyrhynchos, assembly GCF_965287045.1. Lineage (NCBI taxonomy): Eukaryota > Metazoa > Chordata > Chondrichthyes > Carcharhiniformes > Carcharhinidae > Carcharhinus > Carcharhinus amblyrhynchos. The sequence continues at coordinate 250,749 of NW_027649953.1, read as the reverse complement.
CCCACTACCCTTTGCGTGAAAAACTGCCCTCTAATATTTGTCTTATACCTAGCCCCCCTCACCCTAAGCCCGTGACCCCTCGTTCTATCCATTTCTTGTAGCGGAAAAAGCTTACCACCATTTACTCTATCTATCCCCTTCATAATCTTATAAACCTCTATTAGATCCCCCCTCAGCCGACGTCTCTCAAGGGAAAACAGCCCAAGTTCATCCAATCTTTCCTCGTAAGACAGCCCTTCCATACCAGGCAACATCCTGGTAAATCTCCTCTGCACTCTCTCCAGGATCTCTACATCCTTCCGGTAGTACGGCGACCAGAACTGGACGCAGTACTCCAAGTGAGGCCTAACCAACGTTCTATACAACTGCAACATCAGACTCCTACTCTTATATTCTATACCTCTTCCTATGAAGGCTAACATACCATACGCTTTCCTCATCACATTCTGCACCTGTACCGACACCTTCAGGGACTTATGCACTTGCACCCCCAGGTCTCTCTGCGTATCTATACTCCGGATAGTTCTACCTTTTATCGTATAACTCCCCTCCACATTATTCCGGCCAAAGTGCATCACCTCGCATTTCTCCGGATTAAATTCCATTTGCCATCTATCTGCCCAATCTACCAGCCTGTCTATGTCCTGTTGCATTGCCAGGCACTGCTCCTCAGTACCCGCCAATCCAACCATCTTGGTGTCATCAGCAAATTTGCTGATCACACCACCTACCCCCTCTTCCAAGTCATTAATATATACCACAAATAGAAGAGGTCCAAGTACCGAGCCCTGCGGCACACCACTGGTGACAGGCCTCCAATTGGAAAAGGAGCCTTCCACTACTACTCGCTGTCTCCTCCTCCCAAGCCAGTTCTCCACCCATCTACATACCTGGCCTTGTATCCCATGAGCCTTCACCTTTTCTATCAGACACATAGGCTCAGAGTCTCAGTGACTCAGAGACGCAGAGACACAGACACTCAGAGACGTACAGGCTCAGAGACGCAGAGACGCAGCGACCCAGAAACTCAGAGACACAGAGACACAGAGGCTCAGAGACACAGAGGCTCAGAGAATCAGAGTCACTGACACCCAGAGACACAGAGACTCAGACACACAGAGACGCAGAGACACAGAAACTCAGACACTCAGAGACTCAGAGACACTGAGACTAGAGAAACAGGGACTCAGAGACCCAGAGACACAGAAACTCAGAGACTCAGAGACTCAGAGACACTGAGACTAGAGAAACAGGGACTCAGAGACCCAGAGCCACAGAGACACAGAGACGCAGAGATCCAGAGGCACAGAGGCTCAGAGACACAGAGACCCACAGACGCAGAGACTCAGAGGCTCAGAGACTCAAAGTCACTGAGGCCCAGAGTAACAGAGACTCAGAGACACAGAGACACAGAGACACTGAGACTCAGAGACACAGAGAACCAGAGACTCAGAGACACTGAGACTCAGAGACACAGGGACTCAGAGACCCAGAGACAAAGAGACTCAGAGACACAGAGACTCAGAGACTCAGAGACACTGAGACTCAGAGACACAGGGACTCAGAGACCCAGAGGCAAAGAGACTCAGAGACGCAGAGACACAGAGGGTCAGAGACGCAGAGACACAGAGGCTCAGAGACACAGAGACCCAGAGACACTGAGACTCAGAGACTCAGAGATGCAGAGACACAGAGGGTCAGAGACTCAGAGACACAGAGACCCAGGGACACAGAGACTCAGAGACGCAGAGACACAGAGGCTCAGAGACGCAGACACACAGAGGCTCAAAGACGCAGAGACACAGAGACCCTGCGACTCAGAGACTCAGAGACACAGAGACTCAGAGACACAGATGCTCAGAGACTCAGAGACGCAGAGGCTCAGAGATGCAGAGACACAGAGACCCAGAGAAACAGAGACTCAGAGACACAGAGACACTGAGAATCAGAGAAACAGAGACTCAGAGACTCAGAGACAATGAGACTCAGAGACAGAGGGACTCAGGGACCCAGAGACAAAGAGACTCAGAGACGCAGAGACACAAAGGCTCAGAGACGCAGAGACACAGAGACCCAGAGACACTGAGACTCAGAGACGCAGAGACACAGAGGGTCAGAGTCTCAGAGACATAGAGACCCAGAGACACAGAGACTCAGAGACGTAGAGGCTCAGAGACTCAGAGACCCTGAGACGCAGATGCTCAGAGACTCAGAGTCACTGAGACCCAGAGAAACAGAGACTCAGAGACACAGAGACACTGAGACTCAGAAAAACAGAGACGCAGAGACACAGAGGCTCAGAGACTCAGGGACTCAGAGACGCAGACATACAGAGGCTAAAAGACGCAGAGACACAGATGGTCAGAGACTCAGAGATGCAGAGACACAGAGGCTCAGAGACGCAGAGACACAGAGGCTCAGAGACACAGACGCCCAGAGACACAGAGACACAGAGACTCAGGAAAACAGAGACGCAGAGACACAGAGGCTCAGAGGCACAGAGACTCAGAGACGCAGTGACATATAGGCTCAGAGTCTCAGTGACTCAGAGACACAGAGACTCAGAGACGTAGAGGCTCAGCGACACAGAGACCCAGAGACACAGAGACCTAGTGACACAGAGACTCAGAGACACAGAGACCTAGAGACACCGAGACTCAGTGACTCAGTGACACAGAGACACAGAGACATCGAGGCTCAGAGGCTCAGAGAGCCAGAGACGCAGAGACTCAGAGACGCAGATACACAGAGACACAGAGACTCAGAGAATCATAGACGCAGAGACACAGAGGCTCAGAGACTCAGAGACGCAGAGACACAGAGGCTCAGAGGCTCAGAGACAAAGAGGCGCAGAGGCTGAGAGACACAGAGACTCTGAGACGCAGAGACGCAGAGGCTCAGAGACTCAGAGACTCAGAGACTCAGAGACACAGAGACACAGAGGCTCAGAGACGCAGACACACAGAGGCTCAAAGACGCAGAGACACAGAGACCCTGAGACACAGAGACTCAGAGACACAGAGACTCAGAGACACAGATGCTCAGAGACTCAGAGACGCAGAGACTCAGAGATGCAGAGACACAGAGACCCAGAGAAACAGAGACTCAGAGACACAGAGACACTGAGAATCAGAGAAACAGAGACTCAGAGACTCAGAGACAATGAGACGCAGAGACACAGAGGCTCAGAGACGCAGAGACACAGAGGCTCAGAGACACAGAGACCCAGAGACACTGAGACTCAGAGACGCAGAGACACAGAGGGTCAGAGTCTCAGAGTCATAGAGACCCAGAGACACAGAGACTCAGAGACGTAGAGGCTCAGAGACTCAGAGACCCTGAGACGCAGATGCTCAGAGACTCAGAGTCACTGAGACCCAGAGAAACAGAGACTCAGAGACACATAGACACTGAGACTGAGAGACACAGAGCCTCAGAGACTCAGAGACACTGAGACTCAGAGACACAGGGACTCAGAGACCCAGAGACAAAGAGACTCAGAGACGCAGAGACACAGGGGCCAAGAGATGCAGAGACACAGCGGCTCAGAGACACAGAGACCCAGAGACTCAGAGACACAGAGACACAGAGGCTCAGAGACTCAGAGACACATAGACCCAGAGACACAGAGACTCAGAGACACAGAGACACATAGGCTCAGAGTCTCAGTGACTCAGAGACGCAGAGACACAGAGACTCAGAGACGTAGAGGCTCAGAGGCTCAGAGACTCAGAGACCCTGAGACCCAGAGACTCAGAGACACAGAGACACATAGACTCAGAGTCACAGAGACCCAGAGGCACAGAGACTCAGAGACACAGAGAGACATAGACACAGAGTCTCAGAGACATACAGACTGCGAGACACAGATGCTCAGAGACTCAGAGACACAGAGACCCAGAGACTCAGAAACACAGAGACGCAGAGACACAGAGGCTCAGAGACTCAGAGACGCAGAGACACAGAGGCTCAGAGACTCAGAAACAAAGAGACCCAGAGGCACAGTGACTCAGAGACGCAGAGACCTAGTGACACAGAGACTCAGAGACACAGAGACCTAGAGACACAGAGACTCAGTGACTCAGAGACACAGAGACATCGAGGCTCAGAGGCTCAGAGAGCCAGAGACGCAGAGACTCAGAGACACAGAGACTCAGAGACGCAGAGACGCAGAGGCTCAGAGACTCAGAGACTCAAAGACTCAGAGACGCAGAGACAGAGGCTCAGAGACTCAGAGATACAGAGACCCAGAGACACAGAGATTCAGAGAGACAGGGACACAGAGGCTCAGGGGCATAGAGGCTCAGAGACTCAGAGACGCAGAGACACAGAGGCTCAGAGACTCTGGGACTCCGAGACACATAGACAGAGAGGCTCAGAGACGCAGACACACAGAGGGTCAGAGACACAGAGACACAGAGACCCAGAGACACAGAGACTCACAGACACAGAGACCCAGAGACACAGAGAGGCAGAGACTCAGAGACACAGAGACTCAGAGACTCACAGACATACAGGCTCAGAGGCTCAGAGACCCAGAGACTCAGAGACACAGAGTCACAGAGACCCAGAGACACAGAGACTCAGAGACACAGAGGCGCAGAGACACAGAGGCTCAGAGACTCTGGGACTCAGAGACACATAGACAGAGAGGTTCAGAGACGCAGACACAAAGAGGGTCAGAGACACAGAGACACAGAGACCCAGAGACACAGAGACTCACAGACATAGAGACCCAGAGACACAGAGACTCACAGACACAGAGACCCAGAGACACAGAGAGGCAGAGACTCAGAGACACAGAGACTCAGAGACTCACAGACATACAGGCTCAGAGGCTCAGAGACCCAGAGACTCAGAGACACAGAGTCACAGAGACCCAGAGACACAGGGACTCAGAGACACAGAGGCGCAGAGACACAGAGACTCTGGGACTCAGAGACACATAGACAGAGAGGCTCAGAGACGCAGACACAAAGAGGGTCAGAGACACAGAGACACAGAGACCCAGAGGCACAGAGACTCACAGACACAGAGACCCAGAGACACAGAGAGGCAGAGACTCAGAGACACAGAGACTCAGAGACTCAGAGACACAGAGGCTCAGAGACTCAGAGACACATAGACCCAGAGACACAGAGACTCAGAGACACAGAGACACATAGGCTCAGAGTCTCAGTGACTCAGAGACGCAGAGACACAGAGACTCAGAGACGTAGAGGCTCAGAGGCTCAGAGAATCAGAGACCCTGAGACGCAGAGACTCAGAGACACAGAGACACATAGACTCAGAGTCACAGAGACCCAGAGGCACAGAGACTCAGAGACACAGAGAGACATAGACACAGAGTCTCAGAGACATACAGACACCGAGACACAGATGCTCAGAGACTCAGAGAAACAGAGACCCAGAGACTCAGAAACACAGAGACGCAGAGACACAGAGGCTCAGAGACTCAGAGACACAGAGACTCAGAGGCTCAGAGACATAGAGGCTCAGAGGCTCAGAGAGCCAGAGAATCAGAGACGCAGAGACACAGAGGCTCAGAGACTCAGAAACAAAGAGACCCAGAGGCACAGAGACTTAGAGACGCAGAGACATATAGGCTCAGAGTCTCAGTGACTCAGAGACACAGAGACTCAGAGACGTAGAGGCTCAGCGACACAGAGACTCAGAGACACAGAGACCTAGTGACACAGAGACTCAGAGACACAGAGACCTAGAGACACAGAGACTCAGTGACTCAGACACACAGAGACACAGAGACATCGAGGCTCAGAGGCTCAGAGAGCCAGAGACGCAGAGACTCAGAGACGCAGATACACAGAGACACAGAGACTCAGAGAATCAGAGACGCAGAGACACAGAGGCTCAGAGACTCAGAGACGCAGAGACACAGAGGCTCAGAGAATCAGAGACTCAGAGACAAAGAGGCGCAGAGACGCAGAGGCTCAGAGACTCAGAGACTCAGAGACTCAGAGACGCAGAGACACAGAGACTCAGAGACTCAGAGACTCAGAGACTCAGAGACGCAGAGGCTCAGAGACTCAGAGACTCAGAGACTCAGAGACGCAGAGACACAGAGACTCAGAGACGCAGAGACGCAGAGGCTCAGAGACTCAGAGACACAGAGACACTGTGACTCAGAGACGCAGAGCCACAGATGCTCAGAGATACAGAGACCCTGAGACACAGAGGCTCAGAGACTCAGAGACGCAGAGACACAGAGGCTCAGAGACTCAAAGACTCAGAGACGCAGAGACAGAGGCTCAGAGGCTCAGAGATACAGAGACCCAGAGACACAGAGATTCAGAGACACAGGGACACAGAGGCTCAGGGGTACAGAGGCTCAGTGACTCAGAGACGCAGAGACACGGAGGCTCAGAGACTCTGGGACTCCGAGACACATAGACAGAGAGGCTCAGAGACGCAGACACACAGAGGGTCAGAGACACAGAGACACAGAGACCCAGAGACACAGAGACTCAAAGACACAGAGACCCACGGACACAGAGAGGCAGAGACTCAGAGACACAGAGACTCAGAGACTCACAGACATACAGGCTCAGAGGCTCAGAGACCCAGAGACTCAGAGACACAGAGTCACAGAGACCCAGAGACACAGAGACTCAGAGACACAGAGACTCAGAGACACAGAGACACTGAGACTCAGAGACACAGAGACTCAGAGACTCAGAGACACAGAGGCTCAGAGACGCAGACACACAGAGGCTCAAAGACGCAGAGACACAAAGACACTGAGACTCAGAGACTCAGAGACACAGAGACTCTGAGACTCAGAGACACAGAGAAACAGAGTTTAACAGACTTACAGACACCGAGACACCGATGCTCAGAGACGCAGAGACACAGAGACTCAGTGACACAGAGACCCAGAGACACAGAGGCTGAGAGGCTCAGAGACTCAGAGACGCAGAGACACAGATGGTCAGAGACTCAGAGATGCAGAGACACAGAGGCTCAGAGACGGAGAGACACAGAGGCTCAGAGACACAGAGGCTCAGAGAATCAGAGTCACTGACACCCAGAGACACAGAGACTCAGTGACACAGAGACCCAGAGACACAGAAACTCAGAGACTCAGAGACACTGAGACTAGAGAAACAGGGACTCAGAGACCCAGAGACACAGAGACACAGAGACGCAGAGATCCAGAGACACAGAGGCTCAGAGACACAGAGACCCATAGACGCAGAGACTCAGAGATTCAGAGACACAGAGACACAGATGCTCAGAGACGCAGAGACCCAGAGACGCAGAGACACAGAGGCTCAGAGACGCAGAGACACAGAGGCTCAGAGGCACAGAGACCAGAGACACTGAGACTCAGAGACGCAGAGACGCAGAGACACAGAGACACAGAGGCACAGAGACACAGAGGCGCAGAGGCACAGAGACACAGAGGCTCAGAGACTCAGAGACACATAGACCCAGAGGCACAGAGACTCAGAGACGCAGAGACGCATAGGCTCAGAGTCTCAGTGACTCAGAGACGCAGAGACACAGACACTCAGAGACGTAGAGGCTCAGAGGCTCAGAGACGCAGAGACGCAGCGACCCAGAAACTCAGAGACACAGAGACACAGAGACACAGAGGCTCAGAGACACAGAGGCTCAGAGAATCAGAGTCACTGACACCCAGAGACACAGAGACTCAGACACACAGAGACCCAGAGACACAGAAACTCAGAGACTCAGAGACTCAGAGACACTGAGACTAGAGAAACAGGGACTCAGAGACCCAGAGACACAGAAACTCAGAGACTCAGAGACTCATAGACACTGAGACTAGAGAAACAGGGACTCAGAGACCCAGAGCCACAGAGACACAGAGACGCAAAGATCCAGAGGCACAGAGGCTCAGAGACACAGAGACCCATAGACGCAGAGACTCAGAGGCTCAGAGACTCAGAGTCACTGAGGCCCAGAGTAACAGAGACTCAGAGACACAGAGACACTGAGACTCAGAGACACAGAGACTCAGAGACTCAGAGACACTGAGACTCAGAGACACAGGGACTCAGAGACCCAGAGACAAAGAGACTCAGAGACACAGAGACTCAGAGACTCAGAGACACTGAGACTCAGAGACACAGGGACTCAGAGACCCAGAGACAAAGAGACTCAGAGACGCAGAGACACAGAGGGTCAGAGACGCAGAGACACAGAGGCTCAGAGACACAGAGACCCAGAGACACTGAGACTCAGAGACTCAGAGACGCAGAGACACAGAGGGTCAGAGACTCAGAGACACAGAGACCCAGGGACACAGAGACTCAGAGACGCAGAGACACAGAGGCTCAGAGACGCAGACACACAGAGGCTCAAAGACGCAGAGACACAGAGACCCTGAGACTCAGAGACTCAGAGACACAGAGACTCAGAGACACAGATGCTCAGAGACTCAGAGACGCAGAGACTCAGAGATGCAGAGACACAGAGACCCAGAGAAACAGAGACTCAGAGACACAGAGACACTGAGAATCAGAGAAACAGAGACTCAGAGACTCAGAGACAATGAGACTCAGAGACAGAGGGACTCAGAGACCCAGAGACAAAGAGACTCAGAGACGCAGAGACACAGAGGCTCAGAGACGCAGAGACACAGAGGCTCAGAGACACAGAGACCCAGAGACACTGAGACTCAGAGACGCAGGGACACAGAGTGTCAGAGTCTCAGAGACATAGAGACCCAGAGACACAGAGACTCAGAGACGTAGAGGCTCAGAGACTCAGAGACCCTGAGACGCAGATGCTCAGAGACTCAGAGTCACTGAGACCCAGAGAAACAGAGACTCAGAGACACAGAGACACTGAGACTCAGAAAAACAGAGACGCAGAGACACAGAGGCTCAGAGACTCAGGGACTCAGAGACGCAGACATACAGAGGCTAAAAGACGCAGAGACACAGATGGTCAGAGACTCAGAGATGCAGAGACACAGAGGCTCAGAGACGCAGAGACACAGAGGCTCAGAGACACAGACGCCCAGAGACACAGAGACACAGAGACTCAGGAAAACAGAGACGCAGAGACACAGAGGCTCAGAGACTCAGGGACTCAGAGGCGCAGAGACACAGAGCCTCAGAGACGCAGACACACAGAGGCTCAAAGACGCAGAGACACACAGACCCCGAGACTCAGAGACTCAGAGACAAAGAGACTCAGAGACTCAGAGACACAGAGACACAGAGACACAGAGTCTCAGAGACTTGCAGACACCGAGACACAGACACTCAGAGACTCAGAGACACAGAGACACAGAGACACAGAGACACAGATGCTCAGTGGCTCAGAGACTCAGAGACGCAGAGACGCAGAGACACAAATGGTCAGAGACTCAGAGACTCAGAGACGCAGAGACACAGAGGCTCAGAGACTCAGAGTCACTGACACTCAGAGACACAGAGACTCAGAGACACAGAGACCCAGAGACACAGAAACTCAGAGACTCAGAGACACAGAGACACAGAGTCTCAGAGGCTTACAGACACCGAGACAAAGATGCTCAGAGACTCAGAGACACAGAGACTCAGAGACGTAGAGACACATAGGCTCAGAGACTCAGTGACTCAGAGACGCAGAGACACAGAGACTCAGAGACGTAGAGGCTCAGAGGCTCAGAGACGCAGTGACAAAGAGACCCAGAAACTCAGAGGCACAGAGACTCAGAGACACAGAGACCTAGAGACACAGAGACTAGTGACTCAGAGACACAGAGACACAGAGACATCGAGGCTCAGAGGCTCAGAGAGCCAGAGACTCAGAGACACAGAGACGCAGATACACAGAGACACAGAGACTCAGAGAATCAGAGACGCAGAGACACAGAGGCTCAGAGACTCAGAGACGCAGAGACACACAGGCTCAGAGACTCAGAGACGCAGAGACACAGAGGCTCAGAGACTCAGAGACAAAGAGACGCAGAGGCTGAGATACTCAGAGACGCAGAGACGCAGAGGCACAGAGACACAGAGACTCAGACGCAGAGACACAGAGACTCAGAGACTCAGAGACGCAGAGACGCAGAGGCTCAGAGACTCAGAGACACAGAGACACTGTGACTCAGAGACGCAGAGCCTCAGAGGCTCAGAGATACAGAGACCCAGAGACACAGAGACTCAGAGACTCAGAGACGCAGAGACACAGAGGCTCAGAGACTCAAAGACTCAGAGACGCAGAGACAGAGGCTCAGAGACTCAGAGATACAGAGACCCAGAGACACAGAGATTCAGAGACACAGGGACACAGAGGCTCAGGGACACAGAGGCTCAGTGACTCAGAGACTCAGCGACACGAAGACTAAGAGACACAGATGCTCAGAGACTCAGAGACTCAGAGACACAGATGCTCAGAGACTCAGAGACTCAGAGACGCAGAGGCTGAGAGACTCAGAGACTCAGAGACGCAGAGACGCAGAGGCTCAGAGACACAGAGACTCAGAGACGCAGAGACACAGAGACTCAGAGACTCAGAGACGCAGAGACGCAGAGGCTCAGAGACTCAGAGACACAGAGACACTGTGACTCAGAGACGCAGAGCCTCAGAGGCTCAGAGATACAGAGACCCAGAGACACAGAGACTCAGAGACTCAGAGACACAGAGGCTCTGAGACTCAAAGACTCAGAGACGCAGAGACAGAGGCTCAGAGACTCAGAGATACAGAGACCCAGAGACACAGAGATTCAGAGACACAGGGACACAGAGGCTCAGGGACACAGAGGCTCAGTGACTCAGAGACTCAGCGACACGATGACTAAGAGACACAGATGCTCAGAGACTCAGAGACTCAGAGACACAGATGCTCAGAGGCTCAGAGACGCAGAGACACAGAGGCTCAGAGGCACAGAGACTCAGAGACGCAGTGACATATAGGCTCAGAGTCTCAGTGACTCAGAGACACAGAGACTCAGAGACGTAGAGGCTCAGCGACACAGAGACCCAGAGACACAGAGACCTAGTGACACAGAGACTCAGAGACACAGAGACCTAGAGACACCGAGACTCAGTGACTCAGAGACACAGAGACACAGAGACATCGAGGCTCAGAGGCTCAGAGAGCCAGAGACGCAGAGGCTCAGAGACGCAGATACACAGAGACACAGAGACACAGAGGCTCAGAGGCTCAGAGACAAAGAGGCGCAGAGGCTGAGAGACTCAGAGACGCAGAGACGCAGAGGCTCAGAGACTCAGAGACTCAGAGACGCAGAGACACAGAGGCTCAGAGACGCAGACACACAGAGGCTCAAAGACGCAGAGACACAGAGACCCTGAGACTCAGAGACTCAGAGACTCAGAGACACAGAGACTCAGAGACACAGATGCTCAGAGACTCAGAGACGCAGAGACTCAGAGATGCAGAGACACAGAGACCCAGAGAAACAGAGACTCAGAGACACAGAGACACTGAGAATCAGAGAAACAGAGACTCAGAGACTCAGAGACAATGAGACTCAGAGACAGAGGGACTCAGAGACCCAGAGACAAAGAGACTCAGAGACGCAGAGACACAGAGGCTCAGAGACGCAGAGACACAGAGGCTCAGAGACACAGAGACCCAGAGACACTGAGACTCAGAGACGCAGAGACACAGAGGGTCAGAGTCTCAGAGACATAGAGACCCAGAGACACAGAGACTCAGAGACGTAGAGGCTCAGAGACTCAGAGACCCTGAGACGCAGATGCTCAGAGACTCAGAGTCACTGAGACCCAGAGAAACAGAGACTCAGAGACACAGAGACACTGAGACTGAGAGACACAGAGCCTCAGAGACTCAGAGACACTGAGACTCAGAGACACAGGGACTCAGAGACCCAGAGACAAAGAGACTCAGAGACGCAGAGACACAGGGGCCCAGAGATGCAGAGACACAGAGGCTCAGAGACACAGAGACCCAGAGACTCAGAGACACAGAAACACAGAGGCTCAGAGACTCAGAGACACATAGACCCAGAGACACAGAGACTCAGAGACACAGAGACACATAGGCTCAGAGTCTCAGTGACTCAGAGACGCAGAGACACAGAGACTCAGAGACGTAGAGGCTCAGAGGCTCAGAGACTCAGAGACCCTGAGACGCAGAGACTCAGAGACACTGAGACACATAGACTCAGAGTCACAGAGACCCAGAGGCACAGAGACTCAGAGACACAGAGAGACATAGACACAGAGTCTCAGAGACATACAGACACCGAGACACAGATGCTCAGAGACTCAGAGAAACAGAGACCCAGAGACTCAGAAACACAGAGACGCAGAGACACAGAGGCTCAGAGACTCAGAGACGCAGAGACACAGAGGCTCAGAGACACAGAAACAAAGAGACCCAGAGGCACAGAGGCTCAGAGACGCAGAGACATATAGGCTCAGAGTCTCAGCGACACAGAGACTCAGAGACACAGAGACCTAGAGACACAGAGACTCAGAGACTCAGAGACTCAGAGACACAGAGACCTAGTGACACAGAGACTCAGAGACACAGAGACCTAGAGACACAGAGACTCAGTGACTCAGAGACACAGAGAAATCGAGGCTCAGAGGCTCAGAGAGCCAGAGACGCAGAGACTCAGAGACACAGAGACTCAGAGACTCAGAGACTCAGAGACGCAGAGACGCAGAGGCTCAGAGACTCAGAGACTCAGAGACTCAGAGACGCAGAGACACAGAGACTCAGAGACTCAGAGACGCAGAGACGCAGAGGATCAGAGACTCAGAGACTCAAAGACTCAGAGACGCAGAGACAGAGGCTCAGAGACTCAGAGATACAGAGACCCAGAGACACAGAGATTCAGAGACACAGGGACACAGAGGCTCAGGGGCACAGAGGCTCAGAGACACAGAGACGCAGAGACACAGAGGCTCAGAGACTCTGGGACTCCGAGACACATAGACAGAGAGGCTCAGAGACGCAGACACACAGAGGGTCAGAGACACAGAGACACAGAGACCCAGAGACACAGAGACTCACAGACACAGAGACCCAGAGACACAGAGAGGCAGAGACTCAGAGACACAGAGACTCAGAGACTCACAGACATACAGGCTCAGAGGCTCAGAGACCCAGAGACTCAGAGACACAGAGTCACAGAGACCCAGAGACACAGAGACTCAGAGACACAGAGGCGCAGAGACACAGAGGCTCAGAGACTCTGGGACTCAGAGACACACAGACAGAGAGGCTCAGAGACGCAGACACAAAGAGGGTCAGAGACACAGAGACACAGAGACCCAGAGACACAGAGACTCACAGACACAGAGACCCAGGGACACAGACACTCACGGACACAGAGACCCAGAGACACAGAGAGGCAGAGACACAGAGACACAGAGACTCAGAGACGCAGAGACACATAGGCTCAGAGACTCAGTGACTCAGAGACGCAGAGACACAGAGACCTAGAGACACAGAGACTAGTGACTCAGAGACACAGAGACACAGAGACATCGAGGCTCAGAGAGCCAGAGACTCAGAGACACAGAGACGCAGATACACAGAGACGCAGAGACTCAGAGAATCAGAGACGCAGAGACACAGATGCTCAGAGACTCAGAGACGCAGAGACACAGAGGCTCAGAGACTCAGAGACGCAGAGACACAGAGGCTCAGAGACTCAGAGACAAAGAGACGCAGAGGCTGAGAGACTCAGAGACTCAGAGACGCAGAGACGCAGAGGCTCAGAGACACAGAGACTCAGAGACGCAGAGACACTGAGAATCAGAGAAACAGAGACTCAGAGACTCAGAGACAATGAGACTCAGAGACAGAGGGACTCAGAGACCCAGAGACAAAGAGACTCAGAGACGCAGAGACACAGAGGCTCAGAGACGCAGAGACACAGAGGCTCAGAGACACAGAGACCCAGAGACACTGAGACTCAGAGACGCAGAGACACAGAGGGTCAGAGACTCAGAGACACAGAGACTCAGAGACACAGAGACTCAGAGACGTAGAGGCTCAGAGACTCAGAGACCCTGAGACGCAGATGCTCAGAGACTCAGAGTCACTGAGACCCAGAGAAACAGAGACTCAGAGACACAGAGACACTGAGACTGAGAGACACAGAGCCTCAGAGACTCAGAGACACTGAGACTCAGAGACACAGGGACTCAGAGACCCAGAGACAAAGAGACTCAGAGACGCAGAGACACAGGGGCCCAGAGATGCAGAGACACAGAGGCTCAGAGACACAGAGACCCAGAGACTCAGAGACACAGAGACACAGAGGCTCAGAGACTCAGAGACACATAGACCCAGAGACACAGAGACTCAGAGACACAGAGACACATAGGCTCAGAGTCTCAGTGACTCAGAGACGCAGAGACACAGAGACTCAGAGACGTAGAGGCTCAGAGGCTCAGAGACTCAGAGACCCTGAGACGCAGAGACTCAGAGACACAGAGACACATAGACTCAGAGTCACAGAGACCCAGAGGCACAGAGACTCAGAGACACAGAGAGACATAGACACAGAGTCTCAGAGACATACAGACACCGAGACACAGATGCTCAGAGACTCAGAGACACAGAGACCCAGAGACTCAGAAACACAGAGACGCAGAGACACAGAGGCTCAGAGACTCAGAGACGCAGAGACACAGAGGCTCAGAGACACAGAAACAAAGAGACCCAGAGGCACAGAGGCTCAGAGACGCAGAGACATATAGGCTCAGAGTCTCAGCGACACAGAGACTCAGAGACACAGAGACCTAGAGACACAGAGACTCAGAGACTCAGAGACTCAGAGACACAGAGACCTAGTGACACAGAGGCTCAGAGACACAGAGACCTAGAGACACAGAGACTCAGTGACTCAGAGACACAGAGAAATCGAGGCTCAGAGGCTCAGAGAGCCAGAGACGCAGAGACTCAGAGACACAGAGACTCAGAGACTCAGAGACGCAGAGACGCAGAGGCTCAGAGACTCAGAGACTCAGAGACTCAGAGACGCAGAGACACAGAGACTCAGAGACGCAGAGACGCAGAGGATCAGAGACTCAGAGACTCAAAGACTCAGAGACGCAGAGACAGAGGCTCAGAGACTCAGAGATACAGAGACCCAGAGACACAGAGATTCAGAGACACAGGGACACAGAGGCTCAGGGGCACAGAGGCTCAGAGACTCAGAGACGCAGAGACACAGAGGCTCAGAGACTCTGGGACTCCGAGACACATAGACAGAGAGGCTCAGAGACGCAGACACACAGAGGGTCAGAGACACAGAGACACAGAGACCCAGAGACACAGAGACTCACAGACACAGAGACCCAGAGACACAGAGAGGCAGAGACTCAGAGACACAGAGACTCAGAGACTCACAGACATACAGGCTCAGAGGCTCAGAGACCCAGAGACTCAGAGACACAGAGTCACAGAGACCCAGAGACACAGGGACTCAGAGACACAGAGGCGCAGAGACACAGAGGCTCAGAGACTCTGGGACTCAGAGACACACAGACAGAGAGGCTCAGAGACGCAGACACAAAGAGGGTCAGAGACACAGAGACACAGAGACCCAGAGACACAGAGACTCACAGACACAGAGACCCAGGGACACAGACACTCACAGACACAGAGACCCAGAGACACAGAGAGGCAGAGACACAGAGACACAGAGACTCAGAGACGCAGAGACACATAGGCTCAGAGACGTAGAGGCTCAGAGACGCAGAGACGCACTGACAAAGAGACCCAGAAACTCAGAGGCACAGAGACTCAGAGACACAGAGACCTAGAGACACAGAGACTAGTGACTCAGAGACACAGAGACACAGAGACATCGAGGCTCAGAGAGCCAGAGACTCAGAGACACAGAGACGCAGATACACAGAGACGCAGAGACACAGAGAATCAGAGATGCAGAGACACAGATGCTCAGAGACTCAGAGACGCAGAGACACAGAGGCTCAGAGACTCAGAGACAAAGAGACGCAGAGGCTGAGAGACTCAGAGACTCAGAGACGCAGAGACGCAGAGGCTCAGAGGCACAGAGACTCAGAGACTCAGAGACGCAGAGACACAGAGGCTCAGAGACTCAGAGACACAGAGACACTGTGACTCAGAGACGCAGAGCCTCAGAGGCTCAGTGATACAGAGACCCAGAGACACAGAGACTCAGAGACTCAGAGACGCAGAGACACAGAGGCTCAGAGACTCAAAGACTCAGAGACGCAGAGACAGAGGCTCAGAGACTCAGAGATACAGAGACCCAGAGACACAGAGATTCAGAGACACAGGGACACAGAGGCTCAGGGACACAGAGGCTCAGTGACTCAGAGACTCAGCGACACGAAGACTAAGAGACACAGATGCTCAGAGACTCAGAGACTCAGAGACACAGAGAAACAGAGTTTCAGAGACTTACAGACACCGAGACACCGATGCTCAGAGACGCAGAGACACAGAGACTCAGTGACACAGAGACCCGGAGACACAGAGGCTGAGAGGCTCAGAGACTCAGAGACGCAGAGACACAGATGGACAGAGACTCAGAGATGCAGAGACACAGAGGCTCAGAGACGCAGAGACACAGAGGCTCAGAGACACAGAGGCTCAGAGAATCAGAGTCACTGACACCCAGAGACACAGAGACTCAGAGACACAGAGACCCAGAGACACAGAGACTCAGAGACTCAGAGACTCAGAGACACAGAGACCTAGTGACACAGAGGCTCAGAGACAGAGAGACCTAGAGACACAGAGACTCAGTGACTCAGAGACACAGAGAAATCGAGGCTCAGAGGCTCAGAGAGCCAGAGACGCAGAGACTCAGAGACACAGATGCTCAGAGACTCAGAGACGCAGAGACTCAGAGATGCAGAGACACAGAGACCCAGAGAAACAGAGACTCAGAGACACAGAGACACTGAGAATCAGAGAAACAGAGACTCAGAGACTCAGAGACAATGAGACTCAGAGACAGAGGGACTCAGAGACCCAGAGACAAAGAGACTCAGAGACGCAGAGACACAGAGGCTCAGAGACGCAGAGACACAGAGGCTCAGAGACACAGAGACCCAGAGACACTGAGACTCAGAGACGCAGAGACACAGAGGGTCAGAGTCTCAGAGACATAGAGACCCAGAGACACAGAGACTCAGAGACGTAGAGGCTCAGAGACTCAGAGACCCTGAGACGCAGATGCTCAGAGACTCAGAGTCACTGAGACCCAGAGAAACAGAGACTCAGAGACACAGAGACACTGAGACTGAGAGACACAGAGCCTCAGAGACTCAGAGACACTGAGACTCAGAGACACAGGGACTCAGAGACCCAGAGACAAAGAGACTCAGAGATGCAGAGACACAGGGGCCCAGAGATGCAGAGACACAGAGGCTCAGAGACACAGAGACCCAGAGACTCAGAGACACAGAGACACAGAGGCTCAGAGACTCAGAGACACATAGACCCAGAGACACAGAGACTCAGAGACACAGAGACACATAGGCTCAGAGTCCCAGTGACTCAGAGACGCAGAGACACAGAGACTCAGAGACGTAGAGGCTCAGAGGCTCAGAGACTCAGAGACCCTGAGACGCAGAGACTCAGAGACACAGAGACACATAGACTCAGAGTCACAGAGACCCAGAGGCACAGAGACTCAGAGACACAGAGAGACATAGACACAGAGTCTCAGAGACATACAGACACCGAGACACAGATGCTCAGAGACTCAGAGACACAGAGACCCAGAGACTCAGAAACACAGAGACGCAGAGACACAGAGGCTCAGAGACTCAGAGACGCAGAGACACAGAGGCTCAGAGACACAGAAACGAAGAGACCCAGAGGCACAGAGGCTCAGAGACGCAGAGACATATAGGCTCAGAGTCTCAGCGACACAGAGACTCAGAGACACAGAGACCTAGAGACACAGAGACTCAGAGACTCAGAGACACAGAGACCTAGTGACACAGAGACTCAGAGACACAGAGACCTAGAGACACAGAGACTCAGTGACTCAGAGACACAGAGAAATCGAGGCTCAGAGGCTCAGAGAGCCAGAGACACAGAGACTCAGAGACACAGAGACTCAGAGACTCAGAGACGCAGAGACGCAGAGGCTCAGAGACTCAGAGACTCAGAGACTCAGAGACGCAGAGACACAGAGACTCAGAGACTCAGAGACGCAGAGACGCAGAGGATCAGAGACTCAGAGACTCAAAGACTCAGAGACGCAGAGACAGAGGCTCAGAGACTCAGAGATACAGAGACCCAGAGACACAGAGATTCAGAGACACAGGGACACAGAGGCTCAGGGGCACAGAGGCTCAGAGACTCAGAGACGCAGAGACACAGAGGCTCAGAGACTCTGGGACTCCGAGACACATAGACAGAGAGGCTCAGAGACGCAGACACACAGAGGGTCAGAGACACAGAGACACAGAGACCCAGAGACACAGAGACTCACAGACACAGAGACCCAGAGACACAGAGAGGCAGAGACTCAGAGACACAGAGACTCAGAGACTCACAGACATACAGGCTCAGAGGCTCAGAGACCCAGAGACTCAGAGACACAGAGTCACAGAGACCCAGAGACACAGAGACTCAGAGACACAGAGACTCAGAGACACAGAGGCGCAGAGACACAGAGGCTCAGAGACTCTGGGACTCAGAGACACATAGACAGAGAGGCTCAGAGACGCAGACACACAGAGGGTCAGAGACACAGAGACACAGAGACCCAGAGACACAGAGAGTCACAGACACAGAGACACAGAGAGGCAGAGACTCAGAGACACAGAGACTCAGAGACTCAGAGACACAGAGGCTCAGAGACTCAGAGACACATAGACCCAGAGACACAGAGACGCAGAGACGCAGAGGCTCTGAGACTCAGAGACACAGAGACACAGAGGCTCAGAGACTCAAAGACTCAGAGACGCAGAGACAGAGGCTCAGAGACTCAGAGATACAGAGACCCAGAGACACAGAGATTCAGAGACACAGGGACACAGAGGCTCAGGGACACAGAGGCTCAGTGACTCAGAGACTCAGCGACACGAAGACTAAGAGACACAGATGCTCAGAGACTCAGAGACTCAGAGACACAGAGAAACAGAGTTTCAGAGACTTACAGACACCGAGACACCGATGCTCAGAGACGCAGAGACACAGAGACTCAGTGACACAGAGACCCAGAGACACAGAGGCTGAGAGGCTCAGAGACTCAGAGACGCAGAGACACAGATGGTCAGAGACTCAGAGATGCAGAGACACAGAGGCTCAGAGACGCAGAGACACAGAGGCTCAGAGACACAGAGGCTCAGAGAATCAGAGTCACTGACACCCAGAGACACAGAGACTCAGAGACCCAGAGACACAGAGACACAGAGACGCAGAGATCCAGAGACACAGAGGCTCAGAGACACAGAGACCCATAGACGCAGAGACACATAGGCTCAGAGTCTCAGTGACTCAGAGACGCAGAGACACAGACACTCAGAGACGTAGAGGCTCAGAGGCTCAGAGACGCAGCGACGCAGCGACCCAGAAACTCAGAGACACAGAGACACAGAGGCTCAGAGACACAGAGGCTCAGAGAATCAGAGTAACTGACACCCAGAGACACAGAGACTCAGACACACAGAGACCCAGAGACACAGAAACTCAGAGACTCAGAGACTCAGAGACACTGAGACTAGAGAAACAGGGACTCAGAGACCCAGAGACACAGAAACTCAGAGACTCAGAGACTCAGAGACACTGAGACTAGAGAATCAGGGACTCAGAGACCCAGAGCCACAGAGACACAGAGACGCAGAGATCCAGAGACACAGAGGCTCAGAGACACAGAGTCCCATAGACGCAGAGACTCAGAGGCTCAGAGACTCAGAGTCACTGAGAAACAGAGACTCAGAGACACAGAGACACTGAGACTCAGAGACACAGAGACTCAGAGACTCAGAGACACTGAGACTCAGAGACACAGGGACTCAGAGACCCAGAGACAAAGAGACTCAGAGACACAGAGACTCAGAGACTCAGAGACACTGAGACTCAGAGACACAGGGACTCAGAGACCCAGAGACAAAGAGACTCAGAGACGCAGAGACACAGAGGGTCAGAGACGCAGAGACACAGAGGCTCAGAGACACAGAGACCCAGAGACACTGAGACTCAGAGACTCGGAGACGCAGAGACACAGAGGGTCAGAGACTCAGAGACACAGAGACCCAGGGACACAGGGACACAGAGACGCAGAGACACAGAGGCTCAGAGACGCAGACACACAGAGGCTCAAAGACGCAGAGACACAGAGACCCTGAGACTCAGACTCAGAGACACAGAGACTCAGAGACACAGATGCTCAGAGACTCAGAGACTCAGAGACTCAGAGACGCAGAGACACAGAGGCTCAGAGACTCAGAGTCACTGACACTCAGAGACACAGAGACTCAGAGACACAGAGACCCAGAGACACAGAAACTCAGAGACTCAGAGACACAGAGACACAGAGTCTCAGAGGCTTACAGACACCGAGACAAAGATGCTCAGAGACTCAGAGACACAGAGACTCAGAGACGTAGAGACACATAGGCTCAGAGACTCAGTGACTCAGAGACGCAGAGACACAGAGACTCAGAGACGTAGAGGCTCAGAGGCTCAGAGACGCAGTGACAAAGAGACCCAGAAACTCAGAGGCACAGAGACTCAGAGACACAGAGACCTAGAGACACAGAGACTAGTGACTCAGAGACACAGAGACACAGAGACATCGAGGCTCAGAGGCTCAGAGAGCCAGAGACTCAGAGACACAGAGACGCAGATACACAGAGACACAGAGACTCAGAGAATCAGAGACGCAGAGACACAGAGGCTCAGAGACTCAGAGACGCAGAGACACAGAGGCTCAGAGACTCAGAGACGCAGAGACACAGAGGCTCAGAGACTCAGAGACAAAGAGACGCAGAGGCTGAGAGACTCAGAGACTCAGAGACGCAGAGGCTCAGAGACACAGAGACTCAGAGACGCAGAGACACAGAGACTCAGAGACTCAGAGACGCAGAGACGCAGAGGCTCAGAGACTCAGAGACACAGAGACACTGTGACTCAGAGACGCAGAGCCTCAGAGGCTCAGAGATACAGAGACCCAGAGACACAGAGACTCAGAGACTCAGAGACGCAGAGACACAGAGGCTCAGAGACTCAAAGACTCAGAGACGCAGAGACAGAGGCTCAGAGACTCAGAGATACAGAGACCCAGAGACACAGAGATTCAGAGACACAGGGACACAGAGGCTCAGGGACACAGAGGCTCAGTGACTCAGAGACTCAGCGACACGAAGACTAAGAGACACAGATGCTCAGAGACTCAGAGACTCAGAGACACAGATGCTCAGAGACTCAGAGACTCAGAGACGCAGAGACACAGAGGCTCAGAGACGCAGAGACACAGAGGCTCAGAGGCACAGAGACTTAGAGACGCAGTGACATATAGGCTCAGAGTCTCAGTGACTCAGAGACACAGAGACTCAGAGACGTAGAGGCTCAGCGACACAGAGACCCAGAGACACAGAGACCTAGTGACACAGAGACTCAGAGACACAGAGACCTAGAGACACAGAGACTCAGTGACTCAGAGACACAGAGACACAGAGACATCGAGGCTCAGAGGCTCAGAGAGCCAGAGACGCAGAGACTCAGAGACGCAGATACACAGAGACACAGAGACTCAGAGAATCAGAGACGCAGAGACACAGAGGCTCAGAGACTCAGAGACGCAGAGACACAGAGGCTCAGAGGCTCAGAGACAAAGAGGCGCAGAGGCTGAGAGACTCAGAGACTCAGAGACGCAGAGACGCAGAGGCTCAGAGACTCAGAGACTCAGAGACGCAGAGACACAGAGGCTCAGAGACGCAGACACACAGAGGCTCAAAGACGCAGAGACACAGAGACACAGAGACCCTGAGACTCAGAAACTCAGAGACACAGAGACTCAGAGACACAGATGCTCAGAGACTCAGAGACGCAGAGACTCAGAGATGCAGAGACACAGAGACCCAGAGAAACAGAGACTCAGAGACACAGAGACACTGAGAATCAGAGAAACAGAGACTCAGAGACTCAGAGACAATGAGACTCAGAGACAGAGGGACTCAGAGACCCAGAGACAAAGAGACTCAGAGACGCAGAGACACAGAGGCTCAGAGACGCAGAGACACAGAGGCTCTGAGACACAGAGACCCAGAGACACTGAGACTCAGAGACGCAGAGACACAGAGGGTCAGAGTCTCAGAGACATAGAGACCCAGAGACACAGAGACTCAGAGACGTAGAGGCTCAGAGACTCAGAGACCCTGAGACGCAGATGCTCAGAGACTCAGAGTCACTGAGACCCAGAGAAACAGAGACTCAGAGACACAGAGACACTGAGACTGAGAGACACAGAGCCTCAGAGACTCAGAGACACTGAGACTCAGAGACACAGGGACTCAGAGACCCAGAGACAAAGAGACTCAGAGACGCAGAGACACAGGGGCCCAGAGATGCAGAGACACAGAGGCTCAGAGACACAGAGACCCAGAGACTCAGAGACACTGAGACACAGAGGCTCAGAGACTCAGAGACACATAGACCCAGAGACACAGAGACTCAGAGACACAGAGACTCAGAGACACAGAGACACATAGGCTCAGAGCCTCAGTGACTCAGAGACGCAGAGACACAGAGACTCAGAGACGTAGAGGCTCAGAGGCTCAGAGACTCAGAGACCCTGAGACGCAGAGACTCAGAGACACAGAGACACATAGACTCAGAGTCACAGAGACCCAGAGGCACAGAGACTCAGAGACACAGAGAGACATAGACACAGAGTCTCAGAGACATACAGACACCGAGACACAGATGCTCAGAGACTCAGAGACACAGAGACCCAGAGACTCAGAAACACAGAGACGCAGAGACACAGAGGCTCAGAGACTCAGAGACGCAGAGACACAGAGGCTCAGAGACACAGAAACAAAGAGACCCAGAGGCACAGAGGCTCAGAGACGCAGAGACATATAGGCTCAGAGTCTCAGCGACACAGAGACTCAGAGACACAGAGACCTAGAGACACAGAGACTCAGAGACTCAGAGACTCAGAGACACAGAGACCTAGTGACACAGAGACTCAGAGACACAGAGACCTAGTGACACAGAGACTCAGAGACACAGAGACCTAGAGACACAGAGACTCAGTGACTCAGAGACACAGAGAAATCGAGGCTCAGAGGCTCAGAGAGCCAGAGACGCAGAGACTCAGAGACACAGAGACTCAGAGACTCAGAGACGCAGAGACGCAGAGGCTCAGAGACTCAGAGACTCAGAGACTCAGAGACGCAGAGACACAGAGACTCAGAGACTCAGAGACGCAGAGACGCAGAGGATCAGAGACTCAGAGACTCAAAGACTCAGAGACGCAGAGACAGAGGCTCAGAGACTCAGAGATACAGAGACCCAGAGACACAGAGATTCAGAGACACAGGGACACAGAGGCTCAGGGGCACAGAGGCTCAGAGACTCAGAGACGCAGAGACACAGAGGCTCAGAGACTCTGGGACTCCGAGACACATAGACAGAGAGGCTCAGAGACGCAGACACACAGAGGGTCAGAGACACAGAGACACAGAGACCCAGAGACACAGAGACTCACAGACACAGAGACCCAGAGACACAGAGAGGCAGAGACTCAGAGACACAGAGACTCAGAGACTCACAGACATACAGGCTCAGAGGCTCAGAGACCCAGAGACTCAGAGACACAGAGTCACAGAGACCCAGAGACACAGAGACTCAGAGACACAGAGGCGCAGAGACACAGAGGCTCAGAGACTCTGGGACTCAGAGACACACAGACAGAGAGGCTCAGGGACGCAGACACAAAGAGGGTCAGAGACACAGAGACACAGAGACCCAGAGACACAGAGACTCACAGACACAGAGACCCAGGGACACAGACACTCACAGACACAGAGACCCAGAGACACAGAGAGGCAGAGGCACAGAGACACAGAGACTCAGAGACGCAGAGACACATAGGCTCAGAGACTCAGTGACTCAGAGACGCAGAGACACAGAGACTCAGAGACGTAGAGACTCAGAGACGCAGAGACGCACTGACAAAGAGACCCAGAAACTCAGAGGCACAGAGACTCAGAGACACAGAGACCTAGAGACACAGAGACTAGTGACTCAGAGACACAGAGACACAGAGACATCGAGGCTCAGAGAGCCAGAGACTCAGAGACACAGAGACGCAGATACACAGAGACGCAGAGACTCAGAGAATCAGAGACGCAGAGACACAGAGGCTCAGAGACTCAGAGACAAAGAGACGCAGAGGCTGAGAGACTCAGAGACTCAGAGACGCAGAGACGCAGAGGCTCAGAGGCACAGAGACTCAGAGACTCAAAGACGCAGAGACACAGAGACTCAGAGACTCAGAGACGCAGAGACACAGAGACACTGTGACTCAGAGACGCAGAGCCTCAGAGGCTCAGAGATACAGAGACCCAGAGACACAGAGACTCAGAGACTCAGAGACGCAGAGACACAGAGGCTCAGAGACTCAGAGATACAGAGACCCAGAGACACAGAGATTCAGAGACACAGGGACACAGAGGCTCAGGGACACAGAGGCTCAGTGACTCAGAGACTCAGCGACACGAAGACTAAGAGACACAGATGCTCAGAGACTCAGAGACTCAGAGACACAGAGAAACAGAGTTTCAGAGACTTACAGACACCGAGACACCGATGCTCAGAGACGCAGAGACACAGAGACTCAGTGACACAGAGACCCAGAGACACAGAGGCTGAGAGGCTCAGAGACTCAGAGGCGCAGAGACACAGATGGTCAGAGACTCAGAGATGCAGAGACACAGAGGCTCAGAGACGCAGAGACACAGAGATGCAGAGACACAGAGGCTCAGAGACGCAGAGACACAGAGGCTCAGAGGCACAGAGACCAGAGACACTGAGACTCAGAGACGCAGAGACACAGAGACCCTGAGACTCAGAGACTCAGAGACACAGAGACTCTGAGACTCAGAGACGCAGAGCCACAGAGGCTCAGAGATACAGAGACCCTGAGACACAGATGGTCAGAGACTCAGAGATGCAGAGACACAGAGGCTCAGAGACGCAGAGACACAGAGGCTCAGAGACACAGAGGCTCAGAGAATCAGAGTCACTGACACCCAGAGACACAGAGACTCAGAGACACAGAGACCCAGAGACACAGAAACTCAGAGACTCAGAGACTCAGAGACACTGAGACTAGAGAAACAGGGACTCAGAGACCCAGAGACACAGAGACACAGAGACTCAGAGACACAGAGACACAGAGTCTCAGAGGCTTACAGACACCGAGACAAAGATGCTCAGAGACTCAGAGACACAGAGACTCAGAGACGTAGAGACACATAGGCTCAGAGACTCAGTGACTCAGAGACGCAGAGACACAGAGACTCAGAGACGTAGAGGCTCAGAGACGCAGTGACAAAGAGACCCAGAAACTCAGAGGCACAGAGACTCAGAGACACAGAGACCTAGAGACACAGAGACTAGTGACTCAGAGACACAGAGACACAGAGACATCGAGGCTCAGAGGCTCAGAGAGCCAGAGACTCAGAGACACAGAGACGCAGATACACAGAGACACAGAGACTCAGAGAATCAGAGACGCAGAGACACAGAGGCTCAGAGACTCAGAGACGCAGAGACACAGAGGCTCAGAGACTCAGAGACGCAGAGACACAGAGGCTCAGAGACTCAGAGACAAAGAGACGCAGAGGCTGAGAGACTCAGAGACTCAGAGACGCAGAGGCTCAGAGACACAGAGACTCAGAGACGCAGAGACACAGAGACTCAGAGACTCAGAGACGCAGAGACGCAGAGGCTCAGAGACTCAGAGACACAGAGACACTGTGACTCAGAGACGCAGAGCCTCAGAGGCTCAGAGATACAGAGACCCAGAGACACAGAGACTCAGAGACTCAGAGACGCAGAGACACAGAGGCTCAGAGACTCAAAGACTCAGAGACGCAGAGACAGAGGCTCAGAGACTCAGAGATACAGAGACCCAGAGACACAGAGATTCAGAGACACAGGGACACAGAGGCTCAGGGACACAGAGGCTCAGTGACTCAGAGACTCAGTGACACGAAGACTAAGAGACACAGATGCTCAGAGACTCAGAGACTCAGAGACACAGATGCTCAGAGACTCAGAGACTCAGAGACGCAGAGACACAGAGGCTCAGAGACGCAGAGACACAGAGGCTCAGAGGCACAGAGACTTAGAGACGCAGTGACATATAGGCTCAGAGTCTCAGTGACTCAGAGACACAGAGACTCAGAGACGTAGAGGCTCAGCGACACAGAGACCCAGAGACACAGAGACCGAGTGACACAGAGACTCAGAGACACAGAGACCTAGAGACACAGAGACTCAGTGACTCAGAGACACAGAGACACAGAGACATCGAGGCTCAGAGACGCAGAGACCCAGAGACGCAGAGACACAGAGGCTCAGAGACACAGAGGCTCAGAGACGCAGAGACACAGAGGCTCAGAGGCACAGAGACCAGAGACACTGAGACTCAGAGACGCAGAGACGCAGAGACGCAGAGACACAGAGACACAGAGACACAGAGGCGCAGAGACACAGAGACACAGAGGCTCAGAGACTCAGAGACACATAGACCCAGAGGCACAGAGACTCAGAGACGCAGAGACACAGACACTCAGAGACGTCGAGGCTCAGAGGCTCAGAGACGCAGAGACGCAGCGACCCAGAAACTCAGAGACACAGAGACACAGAGACACAGAGGCTCAGAGACACAGAGGCTCAGAGAATCAGAGTCACTGACACCCAGAGACACAGAGACTCAGACACACAGAGACCCAGAGACACAGAAACTCAGAGACTCAGAGACTCAGAGACACAGAGACTAGAGAAACAGGGACTCAGAGACCCAGAGACACAGAAACTCAGAGACTCAGAGACACTGAGACTAGAGAAACAGGGACTCAGAGACCCAGAGCCACAGAGACACAGAGACGCAGAGATCCAGAGACACAGAGGCTCAGAGACACAGAGTCCCATAGACGCAGAGACTCAGATGCTCAGAGACTCAGAGTCACTGAGACCCAGAGAAACAGAGACTCAGAGACACAGAGACACTGAGACTCAGAGACACAGAGACTCAGAGACTCAGAGACACTGAGACACAGAGACTCAGAGACTCAGAGACACTGAGACTCAGAGACACAGGGACTCAGAGACCCAGAGACAAAGAGACTCAGAGACGCAGAGACACAGAGGGTCAGAGACGCAGAGACACAGAGGCTCAGAGACACAGAGACCCAGAGACACTGAGACTCAGAGACTCAGAGACGCAGAGACACAGAGGGTCAGAGACTCAGAGACACAGAGACCCAGGGACACAGGGACTCAGAGACGCAGAGACACAGAGGCTCAGAGACGCAGACACACAGAGGCTCAAAGACGCAGAGACACAGAGACCCTGAGACTCAGACTCAGAGACACAGAGACTCAGAGACACAGATGCTCAGAGACTCAGAGACTCAGAGACGCAGAGACACAGAGGCTCAGAGACTCAGAGTCACTGACACTCAGAGACACAGAGACTCAGAGACACAGAGACCCAGAGACACAGAAACTCAGAGACTCAGAGACACAGAGACACAGAGTCTCAGAGGCTTACAGACACCGAGACAAAGATGCTCAGAGACTCAGACACAGAGACTCAGAGACGTAGAGACACATAGGCTCAGAGACTCAGTGACTCAGAGACGCAGAGACACAGAGACTCAGAGACGTAGAGGCTCAGAGGCTCAGAGACGCAGTGACAAAGAGACCCAGAAACTCAGAGGCACAGAGACTCAGAGACACAGAGACCTAGAGACACAGAGACTAGTGACTCAGAGACACAGAGACACAGAGACATCGAGGCTCAGAGGCTCAGAGAGCCAGAGACTCAGAGACACAGAGACGCAGATACACAGAGACACAGAGACTCAGAGAATCAGAGACGCAGAGACAGAGAAACAAAGAGACCCAGAGGCACAGAGGCTCAGAGACGCAGAGACATATAGGCTCAGAGTCTCAGCGACACAGAGACTCAGAGACACAGAGACCTAGAGGCACAGAGACTCAGAGACTCAGAGACTCAGAGACACAGAGACTCAGAGACTCAGAGACTCAGAGACACAGAGACTCAGTGACTCAGAGACACAGAGAAATCGAGGCTCAGAGGCTCAGAGAGCCAGAGACGCAGAGACTCAGAGACACAGAGACTCAGAGACTCAGAGACGCAGAGACACAGAGTCACAGAGACCCAGAGACACAGAGACTCAGAGACACAGAAACTCAGAGACACAGAGACACTGAGACTCAGAGACACAGAGACTCAGAGACTCAGAGACACAGATGCTCAGAGACGCAGAGACCCAGAGATGCAGAGACACAGAGGCTCAGAGACGCAGAGACACAGAGGCTCAGAGGCACAGAGACCAGAGACACTGAGACTCAGAGACGCAGAGACACAGAGACCCTGAGACTCAGAGACTCAGAGACACAGAGACTCTGAGACTCAGAGACGCAGAGCCACAGAGGCTCAGAGATACAGAGACCCTGAGACACAGATGGTCAGAGACTCAGAGATGCAGAGACACAGAGGCTCAGAGACGCAGAGACACAGAGGCTCAGAGACACAGAGGCTCAGAGAATCAGAGTCACTGACACCCAGAGACACAGAGACTCAGAGACACAGAGACCCAGAGACACAGAAACTCAGAGACTCAGAGACTCAGAGACACTGAGACTAGAGAAACAGGGACTCAGAGACCCAGAGACACAGAGACACAGAGACGCAGAGATCCAGAGACACAGAGGCTCAGAGACACAGAGACTCATAGACGCAGAGACTCAGAGATTCAGAGACACAGAGACACAGATGCTCAGAGACGCAGAGACCCAGAGACGCAGAGACACAGAGGCTCAGAGACGCAGAGACACAGAGGCTCAGAGGCACAGAGACCAGAGACACTGAGACTCAGAGACGCAGAGACGCAGAGACACAGAGACACAGAGGCACAGAGACACAGAGGCGCAGAGACACAGAGACACAGAGGCTCAGAGACTCAGAGACACATAGACCCAGAGGCACAGAGACTCAGAGACGCAGAGACACATAGGCTCAGAGTCTCAGTGACTCAGAGACGCAGAGACACAGACACTCAGAGACGTAGAGGCTCAGAGGCTCAGAGACGCAGAGACGCAGCGACCCAGAAACTCAGAGACACAGAGACACAGAGACTCAGAGACGCAGAGACACAGAGGCTCAGAGACACAGAGGCTCAGAGAATCAGAGTCACTGACACCCAGAGACACAGAGACTCAGAGACACAGAGACCCAGAGACACAGAAACTCAGAGACTCAGAGACTCAGAGACACTGAGACTAGAGAAACAGGGACTCAGAGACCCAGAGCCACAGAGACACAGAGACGCAGAGATCCAGAGACACAGAGGCTCAGAGACACAGAGACCCATAGACGCAGAGACTCAGAGGCTCAGAGACTCAGAGTCACTGAGACCCAGAGAAACAGAGACTCAGAGACACAGAGACACTGAGACTCAGAGACACAGGGACTCAGAGACCCAGAGACAAAGAGACTCAGAGACACAGAGACTCAGAGACTCAGAGACACTGAGACTCAGAGACACAGGAACTCAGAGACCCAGAGACAAAGAGACTCAGAGACGCAGAGACACAGAGGGTCATAGACGCAGAGACACAGAGGCTCAGAGACACAGAGACCCAGAGACACTGAGACTCAGAGACTCAGAGACGCAGAGACACAGAGGGTCAGAGACTCAGAGACACAGAGACCCAGGGACACAGAGACTCAGAGACGCAGAGACACAGAGGCTCAGAGACGCAGACACACAGAGGCTCAAAGACGCAGAGACACAGAGACCCTGAGACTCAGAGACTCAGAGACACAGAGACTCAGAGACACAGATGCTCAGAGACTCAGAGACTCAGAGATGCAGAGACACAGAGACCCAAAGAAACAGAGACTCAGAGACACAGAGACACTGAGAATCAGAGAAACAGAGACTCAGAGACTCAGAGACAATGAGACTCAGAGACAGAGGGACTCAGAGACCCAGAGACAAAGAGACTCAGAGACGCAGAGACACAGAGGCTCAGAGACGCAGAGACACAGAGGCTCAGAGACACAGAGACCCAGAGACACTGAGACTCAGAGACGCAGAGACACAGAGGGTCAGAGTCTCAGAGACATAGAGACCCAGAGACACAGAGACTCAGAGACGTAGAGGCTCAGAGACTCAGAGACCCTGAGACGCAGATGCTCAGAGACTCAGAGTCACTGAGACCCAGAGAAACAGAGACTCAGAGACACAGAGACACTGAGACTGAGAGACACAGAGCCTCAGAGACTCACAGACACTGAGACTCAGAGACACAGGGACTCAGAGACCCAGAGACAAAGAGACTCAGAGACGCAGAGACACAGGGGCCCAGAGATGCAGAGACACAGAGGCTCAGAGACACAGAGACCCAGAGACACTGAGACTCAGTGACTCAGAGACACAGAGACCCAGAGACACAGAGACTCCGAGACGCAGAGACACAGAGGCTCAGAGACGCAGACACACAGAGGCTCAAAGACGCAGAGACACAGAGACCCTGAGACTCAGAGAGTCAGAGACACAGAGACTCTGAGACTCAGAGACACAGAGACACAGAGACACAGAGACGCAGAGACACAGAGGCTCAGTGGCTCAGAGACTCAGCGACACGTAGACTCAGAGACACAGATGCTCCGAGACTCAGAGACGCAGAGATGCAGAGGCTCAGAGACTCTGGGACTCAGAGACACATAGACAGAGAGGCTCAGAGACGCAGACGCACAGAGGCTCAGAGACACAGAGACACAGAGACCCAGAGACACAGAGACTCAGAGACTCAGAGACGCTAAGACACAGAGGGTCAGAAACTCAGAGACACAGATGCTCAGAGATTCAGAGACGCAGAGAATCAGAGATGCAGAGACACAGAGGCTCACAGACTCAGAGTAACTGAGACCCAGAGAAACAGAGACTCAGAGACACAGAGACACTGAGAATCAGAGAAACAGAGACTCAGAGACTCAGAGACACAGGGACTCAGAGACCCAAAGGCAAAGAGACTCAGAGACGCAGAGACAGAGAGGCTCAGAGACACAGAGACCCAGAGACACTGAGACTCAGAGACTCAGAGACGCAGAGACACAGAGGGTCAGAGACTCAGAGACACAGAGACCCAGAGACACAGAGTCTCAGAGACGCAGAGACACAGAGGCTCAGAGACACAGACACACAGAGGCTCAAAGACGCTGAGACACAGAGACCCTGAGACTCAGAGACTCAGAGACACAGAGACTCAGAGACTCAGAGACACAGAGGCACCGAGTCTCAGAGACTTACAGACACCGAGACACAGATGCTCAGAGACGCAGAGACACAGAGACTCAGAGACGCAGAGACACAGAGGCTCAGAGATGCAGACACACAGAGGCTCAAAGACGCAGAGACACAGAGACCCTGAGACTCAGAGACTCAGAGACATAGAGACTCAGAGACTCAGAGACACAGATGCTCAGAGACTCAGAGACTCAGAGACGCAGAGACTCAGAGACTCAGAGACACTGAGACTAGAGAAACAGGGACTCAGAGACCCAGAGACACAGAGACACAGAGACGCAGAGATCCAGAGACACAGAGGCTCAGAGACACAGAGACCCATAGACGCAGAGACTCAGGGATTCAGAGACACAGAGACACAGATGCTCAGAGACGCAGAGACACAGAGGCTCAGAGACACAGACACACAGAGGCTCAAAGACTCAGAGACACAGAGACACAGAGACCCAGAGACATACAGACACCGAGACACAGATGCTCAGAGACTCAGAGACACAGAGACCCAGAGACACAGAGACTCAGAAACACAGAGACGCAGCGACACAGAGGCTCAGAGACTCAGAGACACAGAGACTCAGAGACTCAGAGACTCAGAGAATCAGGGACTCAGAGACCCAGAGTCACAGAGACACAGAGACGCAGAGATGCAGAGACACAGAGGCTCAGAGACTCAGTGACATGGAGAACCAGAGACACAGAGACAGAGACCCAGAGACACAGATGCTCCGAGACTCAGAGACTCAGAGACGCAGAGACGCAGAGACACAGAGACTCAGAGACACAGAGACTCAGAGACCCAGAGACACAGAGACTCAGAGACTCAGGGACGCAGAGACTCAGAGATGCAGAGACACAGAGGCTCAGAGACACAGAGACGCAGAGACCCAGAGACATAGAGGCTCAGAGTCTCAGAGACACAGAGGCTCAGAGACGCAGGGACACAGAGACCCAGAGGCACTGAGACACAGAGACTCAGAGACGCAGAGACGCAGAGACTCAGTGATGCAGAGACACTGAGGGTCAGAGACTCAGAGACACAGAGACCCAGAGTCACAGAGACTCAGAGACGCAGAGACACAGAGGCTCAGAGACACAGACACACAGAGGCTCAAAGACGCACAGACACAGAGACCCTGAGACTCAGAGACTCAGAGACACAGAGACTCAGAGACTCAGAGACACAGAGACACCGAGTCTCAGAGACTCAGAGACACAGAGACACCGAGTCTCAGAGACTCAGAGACACAGAGACACCGAGTCTCAGAGACTTACAGACACCGAGACACAGATGCTCAGAGACGCAAAGACACAGAGACTCAGAGACACAGAAATCCAGAGACTCAGAGACTCAGAGACACAGAGACTAGAGAAACAGGGACTCAGAGACCCAGAGACACAGGGACTCAGAGACGCAGAGACACAGAGGCTCAGACACTCAGAGACGCAGAGACACAGAGGCTCAGAGACTCAAAGACTCAGAGACACAGAGACACAGAGGCTCAGAGACGCAGAGACACAGAGGCTCAGTGGAACAGAGACCCAGAGACTCAGAGACACAGAGACACAGAGGCTCAGAGACACATAGACCCAGAGACACAGAGACTCAGAGACGCAGAGACACAGAGACTCAGAGACGTAGACGCTCAGAGACTCAGAGATTCAGAGACCCTGAGACGCAGAGGCTCAGAGACTCAGAGTCACTGAGACCCAGAAAAACAGAGACTCAGAGACACAGGGACTCAGAGACCCAGAGACAAAGAGACTCAGAGACGCAGAGACACAGAGGCTCAGAGACGCAGATACACAGAGGCTCAGAGATACAGAGACCCAGAGACACTGAGACTCAGAGACTCAGAGACGCAGAGACACAGAGGGTCAGAGACTCAGAGACTCAGAGACACAGAGACCCAGAGACACAGAGACTCAGAGACACAGATGCTCAGAGACTCAGAAACGCAAAAACTCAGTGATGCAGAGACACAGAGACCCAGAGAAACAGAGACTCAGAGACACAGAGACACTGAGACACAGGGACTCAGAGACCCAGAGACAAAGAGACTCAGAGACGCAGAGACACAGAGGCTCAGAGACGCAGATACACAGAGGCTCAGAGACACAGAGACCCAGAGACACTGAGACTCAGAGACACAGAGACCCAGAGACACTGAGACTCAGAGACTCAGAGACACAGAGACCCAGAGACACAGAGACTCAGAGACGCAGAGACACAGAGGCTCAGAGACGCAGACAACAGAGGCTCAAAGACGCAGAGACACAAAAACCCTGAGACTCAGAGACTCAGAGACATAGAGACTCTGAGACTCAGAGACACAGAGACACAGAGTCTCAGAGACTTACAGACACCGAGACACAGATGCTCAGAGACGCAGAGACACAGAGACTCAGAGACACAGAGACCCAGAGACACAGAGGCTGAGAGGCTCAGAGAATCAGAGACGCAGAGACACAGATGGTCAGAGACACAGAGATGCAGAGACACAGAGGCTCAGAGACGCAGAGACACAGAGGCTCAGAGACTCAGCGTCACTGACACTCAGAGACTCAGAGACTCAGAGACACAGAGACTAGAGAAACAGGGACTCAGAGACCCAGAGACACAGAGACGCAGAGATCCAGAGACACAGAGGCTCAGAGACACAGAGACCCATAGACGCAGAGACACAGATGCTCAGAGACGCAGAGACCCAGAGACGCAGAGAGACAGAGGCTCAGAGACGCAGGGACACAGAGGCTCAGAGGCACAGAGACCAGTGACACTGAGACACAAAGACACAGAAGCGCAGAGACACAGAGACACAGAGGCTCAGAGACTCAGAGACACATAGACCCAGAGTCTCAGTGACTCAGAGACGCAGAGACACAGACACTCAGAGACGTAGAGGCTCAGAGGCTCAGAGACGCAGAGGCACAGAGACCCAGAAACTCAGAGACACAGAGACCCAGAGACACAGAGACTAAGAGACACTGAGACCTAGAGACACAGAGACTCAGAGTCTCAGAGACACAGAGGCATCGAGGCTCAGAGACTCAGAGAGCCAGAGACTCAGAGACGCAGAGACACAGAGGCTCAGATACTCAGAGACGTAGAGGCTCAGAGACGCAGTGACAAAGAGACCCAGCAACTCAGAGGCACAGAGACCCAGAGACACAGAGACTCAGAGACACAGAGACCTAGAGACACAGAGACTCAGTGACTCGGAGACACAGAGACACAGAGACATCGAGGCTCAGAGGCTCAGAGAGCCAGAGACTCAGAGACTCAGAGACGCAGAGACACAGAGACACAGAGACTCAGAGAATCAGAGACGCAGAGACACAGAGGCTCAGAGACTCAGAGACGCAGAGACACAGAGGCTCAGAGACTCAGAGACAAAGAAACGCAGAGGCTGAGAGACTCAGAGACTCAGAGACGCAGAGACGCAGAGGCTCAGAGACACAGAGACTCAGAGACTCAGAGACGCAGAGACACAGAGACTCAGAGACTCAGAGACGCAGAGACGCAGAGGCTCAGAGACTCAGAGACACAGAGACACTGTGACTCAGAGACGCAGAGCCACAGAGGCTCAGAGATACAGAGACACAGCGACTCAGAGACTCAGAGACGCAGAGACACAGAGGCTCAGAGACTCAAAGACTCAGAGACGCAGAGACAGAGGCTCAGAGACTCAGAGATACAGAGACCCAGAGACACAGAGATTCAGAGACACAGGGACACAGAGGCTCAGGGACACAGAGGCTCAGTGACTCAGAGACTCAGCGACACGAAGACTAAGAGACACAGATGCTCAGAGACTCAGAGACTCAGAGACACAGATCCTCAGAGACTCAGAGACTCAGAGACGCAGAGACACAGAGGCTCAGAGACGCAGAGACACAGAGGCTCAGAGGCACAGAGACCCAGAGACTCAGAGACACAGAGACACAGAGGCTCAGAGACTCAGAGACACATAGACCCAGAGACACAGAGACTCAGAGACACAGAGACACATAGGCTCAGAGTCTCAGTGACTCAGAGACGCAGAGACACAGAGACTCAGAGACGTAGAGGCTCAGAGGCTCAGAGACTCAGAGACCCTGAGACGCAGAGACTCAGAGACACAGAGACACATAGACTCAGAGTCACAGAGACCCAGAGGCACAGAGACTCAGAGACACAGAGAGACATAGACACAGAGTCTCAGAGACATACAGACACCGAGACACAGATGCTCAGAGACTCAGAGACACAGAGACCCAGAGACTCAGAAACACAGAGACGCAGAGACACAGAGGCTCAGAGACTCAGAGACACAGAGACTCAGAGGCTCAGAGACATAGAGGCTCAGAGGCTCAGAGAGCCAGAGACTCAGAAACACAGAGGCTCAGAGACTCAGAGACACATAGACCCAGAGACACAGAGACTCAGAGACGCAGAGACATATCGGCTCAGAGTCTCAGTGACTCAGAGACACAGAGACTCAGAGACGTAGAGGCTCAGCGACACAGAGACTCAGAGACACAGAGACCTAGTGACACAGAGACTCAGAGACGCAGAGACGTAGAGGCACAGAGACTCAGTGACTCAGAGACACAGAGACACAGAGACACAGAGACATCGAGGCTCAGAGGCTCAGAGAGCCAGAGACGCAGAGACTCAGAGACGCAGATACACAGAGACACAGGGACTCAGAGACTCAGAGACGCAGAGACACAGAGGCTGAGAGACTCAGAGACAAAGAGGCGCAGAGGCTGAGAGACTCAGAGACGCAGAGACGCAGAGGCTCAGAGACTCAGAGACTCAGAGACGCAGAGACACAGAGACTCAGAGACTCAGAGACGCAGAGACGCAGAGGCTCAGAGACTCAGAGACACAGAGACACTGTGACTCAGAGACGCAGAGCCACAGAGGCTCAGAGATACAGAGACCCTGAGACACAGACATTCAGAGACACAGGACACAGAGGCTCAGGGACACAGAGGCTCAGAGACTCAGAGACGCAGAGACACAGAGGCTCAGAGACTCTGGGACTCAGAGACACATAGGCAGAGAGGCACAGAGACGCAGACACACAGAGGGTCAGAGACACAGAGACACAGAGACCCAGAGACACAGAGACTCACAGACACAGAGACCCAGAGACACAGAGAGGCAGAGACTCAGAGAGACAGAGACTCAGAGACTCACAGACATACAGGCTCAGACGCTCAGAGACCCAGAGACTCAGAGAAACAGAGTCACAGAGTCCCAGAGACACAGAGACTCAGAGACACAGAGACTCAGAAAAACAGAGACGCAGAGACACAGAGGCTCAAAGTCGCAGACACACGGAGGCTCAAAGACGCAGAGACCCCGGGACTCAGAGACTCAGAGACACAGAGACTCAGAGACTCAGAGACACAGAGACACAGAGACACAGAGTCTCAGAGACTTACAGACACCGAGACACAGATGCTCAGAGACTCAGAGACACAGAGACTCAGAGACGCAGAGACACAGAGGCTCAGAGACTCAAAGACTCAGAGACGCAGAGACAGAGGCTCAGAGACTCAGAGATACAGAGACCCAGAGACACAGAGATTCAGAGACAGAGGGACACAGAGGCTCAGGGACACAGAGGCTCAGTGACTCAGAGACTCAGCGACACGAAGACTAAGAGACACAGATGCTCAGAGACTCAGAGACTCAGAGACACAGATGCTCAGAGACTCAGAGACTCAGAGACACATAGACCCAGAGACACAGAGACTCAGAGACACAGAGACACATAGGCTCAGAGTCTCAGTGACTCAGAGACGCAGAGACACAGAGACTCAGAGACGTAGAGGCTCAGAGGCTCAGAGACTCAGAGACCCTGAGACGCAGAGACTCAGAGACACAGAGACACATAGACTCAGAGTCACAGAGACCCAGAGGCACAGAGACTCAGAGACACAGAGAGACATAGACACAGAGTCTCAGAGACATACAGACACCGAGACACAGATGCTCAGAGACTCAGAGACACAGAGACCCAGAGACTCAGAAACACAGAGACGCAGAGACACAGAGGCTCAGAGACTCAGAGACACAGAGACTCAGAGGCTCAGAGACATAGAGGCTCAGAGGCTCAGAGACGCAGAGACACAGAGGCTCAGAGACTCGGAAACAAAGAGACCCAGAGGCACAGAGACTCAGAGACGCAGAGACATATAGGCTCAGAGTCTCAGTGACTCAGAGACACAGAGACTCAGAGACGTAGAGGCTCAGCGACACAGAGACTCAGAGACACAGAGACCTAGTGACACAGAGACTCAGAGACACAGAGACGTAGAGGCACAGAGACTCAGTGACTCAGAGACACAGAGACACAGAGACACAGAGACATCGAGGCTCAGAGGCTCAGAGAGCCAGAGACGCAGAGACTCAGAGACGCAGATACACAGAGAAACAGGGACTCAGAGAATCAGAGACGCAGAGACACAGAGGCTCAGAGACTCAGAGACGCAGAGACACAGAGGCTGAGAGACTCAGAGACAAAGAGGCGCAGAGGCTGAGAGACTCAGAGACGCAGAGGCTCAGAGACTCAGAGACTCAGAGACGCAGAGACACAGAGACTCAGAGACTCAGAGACGCAGAGACGCAGAGGCTCAGAGACTCAGAGACACAGAGACACTGTGACTCAGAGACGCAGAGCCACAGAGGCTCAGAGATACAGAGACCCTGAGACACAGAGGCTCAGAGACTCAGAGACGCAGAGACACAGAGGCTCAGAGACTCAAAGACTCAGAGACGCAGAGACAGAGGCTCAGAGACTCAGAGATACAGAGACCCAGAGACACAGAGATTCAGAGACACAGGACACAGAGGCTCAGGGACACAGAGGCTCAGAGACTCAGAGACGCAGAGACACAGAGGCTCAGAGACTCTGGGACTCAGAGACACATAGGCAGAGAGGCACAGAGACGCAGACACACAGAGGGTCAGAGACACAGAGACACAGAGACCCAGAGACACAGAGACTCACAGACACAGAGACCCAGAGACACAGAGAGGCAGAGACTCAGAGACACAGAGACTCAGAGACTCACAGACATACAGGCTCAGAAGCTCAGAGACCCAGAGACTCAGAGAAACAGAGTCACAGAGTCCCAGAGACACAGAGACTCAGAGACACAGAGACTCAGAAAAACAGAGACGCAGAGACACAGAGGCTCAAAGTCGCAGACACACAGAGGCTCAAAGACGCAGAGACCCCGGGACTCAGAGACTCAGAGACACAGAGACTCAGAGACTCAGAGACACAGAGACACAGAGACACAGAGTCTCAGAGACTTACAGACACCGAGACACAGATGCTCAGAGACTCAGAGACACAGAGACTCAGAGACACAGAGACACAGATGGTCAGAGACTCAGAGACTCAGAGATGCAGAGACACAGAGGCTCAGAGACGCAGAGACACAGAGACCCAGAGACACAGAGACACAGAGACACAGAGACTCAGAAAAACAGAGACGCAGAGACACAGAGGCTCAGAGACTCAGGGAGTCAGAGACGCAGAGACACAGAGGCTCAGAGACTCTGGGAGTCAGAGACACATAAACAGAGAGGCTCAGAGACGCAGACACACAGAGGGTCAGAGACATAGAGACACAGAGACTCACAGACACAGAGACCCAGAGACACAGAGAGGCAGAGACTCAGAGACACAGAGACTCAGAGACATAGAGGCTCAGAGGCTCAGAGACCCAGAGACTCAGAGACGCAGAGTCACAGAGACCCAGAGACACAGAGACTCAGAGACACAGAGACTCAGAAAAACAGAGTCGCAGAGATACAGAGGCTCAGAGACGCAGACATACAGAGGCTAAAAGACGCAGAGACACAGATGGTCAGAGACTCAGAGACACAGAGATGCAGAGACACAGAGGCTCAGAGACGCAGAGACACAGAGGCTCAGAGACTCAGGGACTCAGAGGCGCAGAGACACAGAGGCTCAGAGACGCAGACACACAGAGGCTCAAAGATGCAGAGACACACAGACCCCGAGACTCAGAGACTCAGAGACACAGAGACTAAGAGACACAGAGACACAGAGACACAGAGTCTCAGAGACTTACAGACACAAAGACACAGACACTCAGAGACTCAGAGACACAGAGACTCAGAGACACAGATGCTCAGTGGCTCAGAGACTCAGAGACGCAGAGACGCAGAGACACAGATGGTCCGAGACTCAGAGACTCAGAGACGCAGAGACACAGAGGCTCAGAGACTCAGAGTCACTGACACTCAGAGACACAGAGACTCAGAGACACAGAGACCCAGAGACACAGAAACTCAGAGACTCAGAGACACAGAGACACAGAGATACAGAGTCTCAGAGGCTTACAGACACCGAGACAAAGCTGCCAGAGACTCAGAGACACAGAGACTTAGAGACGCAGAGACACATAGGCTCAGAGACTCAGTGACTCAGAGACTCAGAGACACAGAGACTCAGAGACGTAGAGGCTCAGAGGCTCAGAGACGCAGTGACAAAGAGACCCAGAAACTCAGAGGTACAGAGACCCAGAGACACAGAGACTCAGAGACACAGAGACCTAGAGACACAGAGACTCAGTGACTCAGAGACACAGAGACACAGAGACATCGAGGCTCAGAGGCTCAGAGAGCCAGAGACTCAGAGACTCAGAGACGCAGAGACACAGAGACACAGAGACTCAGAGACTCAGAGACGCAGAGACACAGAGGCTCAGAGACTCAGAGACAAAGAAACGCAGAGGCTGAGAGACTCAGAGACTCAGAGACGCAGAGACGCAGAGGCTCAGAGACTCAGAGACGCAGAGACACAGAGACACTGTGACTCAGAGACGCAGAGCCACAGAGGCTCAGAGATACAGAGACCCAGAGACACAGCGACTCAGAGACGCAGAGACACAGAGGCTCAGAGACTCAGCGACACGGACACTCAGAGACACAGAGGCACAGAGACACAGAGACACAGAGACTCATAGATTCAGAAACTCAGAGACACAGAGACTCAGAGACTCAGAGACACAGAGACCCAGAGACTCAGAGACGCAGAGACCCAGAGGCTCAGAGACTCAGCGACACGGAGACACAGAGACACAGAGATACAGAGAATCATAGATTCAGAGACTCAGAGACACAGAGACCCAGAGTCACAGAGTCTCAGAGACGCAGAGACACAGAGGCTCAGAGACACAGACACACAGAGGCTCAAAGACGCACAGACACAGAGACCCTGAGACTCAGAGACTCAGAGACACAGAGACTCAGAGACTCAGAGACACAGAGACACCGAGTCTCAGAGACTCAGAGACACCGAGTCTCAGAGACTCAGAGACACAGAGACACCGAGTCTCAGAGACTTACAGACACCGAGACACAGATGCTCAGAGACGCAAAG
This sequence comes from Carcharhinus amblyrhynchos, assembly GCF_965287045.1. Classification (NCBI taxonomy): domain Eukaryota; kingdom Metazoa; phylum Chordata; class Chondrichthyes; order Carcharhiniformes; family Carcharhinidae; genus Carcharhinus; species Carcharhinus amblyrhynchos. The sequence continues at coordinate 209,812 of NW_027649953.1, read as the reverse complement.
ACACAGAGACTCAGAGACACAGAAATCCAGAGACTCAGAGACTCAGAGACACAGAGACTAGAGAAACAGGGACTCAGAGACCCAGAGACACAGAGACTCAGAGACGCAGAGACACAGAGGCTCAGACACTCAGAGACGCAGAGACACAGAGGCTCAGAGACTCAAAGACTCAGAGACACAGAGACACAGAGGCTCAGAGACGCAGAGACACAGAGGCTCAGTGGAACAGAGACCCAGAGACTCAGAGACACAGAGACACAGAGGCTCAGAGACACATAGACCCAGAGACACAGAGACTCAGAGACGCAGAGACACAGAGACTCAGAGACGTAGACGCTCAGAGACTCAGAGATTCAGAGACCCTGAGACGCAGAGGCTCAGAGACTCAGAGTCACTGAGACCCAGAAAAACAGAGACTCAGAGACACAGAGACACTGAGACTGAGAGACACAGAGACTCAGAGACTCAGAGACACTGAGACTCAGAGACACAGGGACTCAGAGACCCAGAGACAAAGAGACTCAGAGACGCAGAGACACAGAGGCTCAGAGACGCAGATACACAGAGGCTCAGAGATACAGAGACCCAGAGACACTGAGACTCAGAGACTCAGAGACGCAGAGACACAGAGGGTCAGAGACTCAGAGACTCAGAGACACAGAGACCCAGAGACACAGAGACTCAGAGACACAGATGCTCAGAGACTCAGAGACTCAGAAACGCAGAGACTCAGTGATGCAGAGACACAGAGACCCAGAGAAACAGAGACTCAGAGACACAGAGACACTGAGACACAGGGACTCAGAGACCCAGAGACAAAGAGACTCAGAGACACAGAGGCTCAGAGACGCAGATACACAGAGGCTCAGAGACACAGAGACCCAGAGACACTGTGACTCAGAGACACAGAGACCCAGAGACACTGAGACTCAGAGACTCAGAGACACAGAGACCCAGAGACACAGAGACTCAGAGACGCAGAGACACAGAGGCTCAGAGACGCAGACACACAGAGGCTCAAAGACGCAGAGACACAAAAACCCTGAGACTCAGAGACTCAGAGACACAGAGACTCTGAGACTCAGAGACACAGAGACACAGAGTCTCAGAGACTTACAGACACCGAGACACAGATGCTCAGAGACGCAGAGACACATAGACTCAGAGACACAGAGACCCAGAGACACAGAGGCTGAGAGGCTCAGAGAATCAGGGACGCAGGGACACAGATGGTCAGAGACTCAGAGATGCAGAGACACAGAGGCTCAGAGACGCAGAGACACAGAGGCTCAGAGACTCAGCGTCACTGACACTCAGAGACTCAGAGACTCAGAGACACAGAGACTAGAGAAACAGGGACTCAGAGACCCAGAGACACAGAGACGCAGAGATCCAGAAACACAGAGGCTCAGAGACACAGAGACCCATAGACGCAGAGACACAGATGCTCAGAGACGCAGAGACCCAGAGACGCAGAGAGACAGAGGCTCAGAGACGCAGGGACACAGAGGGTCAGAGGCACAGAGACCAGTGACACTGAGACACAAAGACACAGAAGCGCAGAGACACAGAGACACAGAGGCTCAGAGACTCAGAGACACATAGACCCAGAGTCTCAGTGACTCAGAGACGCGGAGACACAGACACTCAGAGACGTAGAGGCTCAGAGGCTCAGAGACGCAGAGGCACAGAGACCCAGAAACTCAGAGACACAGAGACCCAGAGACACAGAGACTAAGAGACACTGAGACCTAGAGACACAGAGACTCAGAGTCTCAGAGACACAGAGACACAGAGGCATCGAGGCTCAGAGGCTCAGAGAGCCAGAGACTCAGAGACGCAGAGACACAGAGGCTCAGAGACTCAGAGACACAGAGACACAGAGACTCAGAGACACTGAGACCTAGAGACACAGAGATTCAGAGTCTCAGAGACACAGAGGCATCGAGGCTCAGAGGCTCAGAGAGCCAGAGACTCAGAGACGCAGAGACACAGAGGCTCAGAGACTCTGAGATACAGAGACTCAGAGGCTGAGAGACTCAGAGACTCAGAGACCCTGAGACACAGAGACCCAGAGACACTGAGACTCAGAGACTCAGAGACACAGAGACTCAGAGACTCAGAGACCCTGAGACACAGAGACCCAGAGACACAGAGACACAGAGCCCCATAGACACAGAGACTCAGAGATTCAGAGACACAGAGGCTCAGTGACTCAGAGACTCAGAGACACAGAGACTCAGAGACTCAGAGACCCTAAGACACAGAGAACCAGAGACACAGAGACAGAGACCCAGAGACACAGAGACACAGAAACACAGAGACGCAGAGAGACAGAGGCTCAGAGACTCAGAGACACAGAGACTCAGAGACTCAGAGACGCAGAGACACAAAGGCTCAGAGGCACAGAGACCCAGAGACTCAGAGACTCAGAGACGCAGAGACACAGAAACACAGAGACGCAGAGACACAGAGGCTCAGTGGCTCAGAGACTCAGCGACACGTAGACTCAGAGACACAGATGCTCCGAGTCTCAGAGACGCAGAAACACAGAGGCTCAGAGACTCAGCGACACGGACACTCAGAGACACAGAGACACAGAGACACAGAGACTCATAGATTCAGAAACTCAGAGACACAGAGACTCAGAGACTCAGAGACACAGAGACCCAGAGACTCAGAGACGCAGAGACCCAGAGGCTCAGAGACTCAGCGACACGGAGACACAGAGACACAGAGACACAGAGAATCATAGATTCAGAGACTCAGAGACACAGAGACCCAGAGTCACAGAGTCTCAGAGACGCAGAGACACAGAGGCTCAGAGACACAGACACACAGAGGCTCAAAGACGCACAGACACAGAGACCCTGAGACTCAGAGACTCAGAGACACAGAGACTCAGAGACTCAGAGACACAGAGACACCGAGTCTCAGAGACTCAGAGACACAGAGACACCGAGTCTCAGAGACTCAGAGACACAGAGACACCGATTCTCAGAGACTTACAGACACCGAGACACAGATGCTCAGAGACGCAAAGACACAGAGACTCAGAGACACAGAAATCCAGAGACTCAGAGACTCAGAGACACAGAGACTAGAGAAACAGGGACTCAGAGACCCAGAGACACAGAGACTCAGAGACGCAGAGACACAGAGGCTCAGACACTCAGAGACGCAGAGACACAGAGGCTCAGAGACTCAAAGACTCAGAGACACAGAGACACAGAGGCTCAGAGACGCAGAGACACAGAGGCTCAGTGGAACAGAGACCCAGAGACTCAGAGACACAGAGACACAGAGGCTCAGAGACACATAGACCCAGAGACACAGAGACTCAGAGACGCAGAGACACAGAGACTCAGAGACGTAGACGCTCAGAGACTCAGAGATTCAGAGACCCTGAGACGCAGAGGCTCAGAGACTCAGAGTCACTGAGACCCAGAAAAACAGAGACTCAGAGACACAGAGACACTGAGACTGAGAGACACAGAGACTCAGAGACTCAGAGACACTGAGACTCAGAGACACAGGGACACTGAGACTCAGAGACACAGAGACTCAGAGACACAGAGACTCAGAGACTCAGAGACACTGAGACTCAGAGACACAGGGACTCAGAGACCCAGAGACAAAGAGACTCAGAGACGCAGAGACACAGAGGCTCAGAGACGCAGATACACAGAGGCTCAGAGATACAGAGACCCAGAGACACTGAGACTCAGAGACTCAGAGACGCAGAGACACAGAGGGTCAGAGACTCAGAGACTCAGAGACACAGAGACACAGAGACACAGAGACTCAGAGACACAGATGCTCAGAGACTCAGAGACTCAGAAACGCAGAGACTCAGTGATGCAGAGACACAGAGACCCAGAGAAACAGACACTCAGAGACACAGAGACACTGAGACACAGGGACTCAGAGACCCAGAGACAAAGAGACTCAGAGACGCAGAGACACAGAGGCTCAGAGACGCAGATACACAGAGGCTCAGAGACACAGAGACCCAGAGACACTGTGACTCAGAGACACAGAGACCCAGAGACACTGAGACTCAGAGACTCAGAGACACAGAGACCCAGAGACACAGAGACTCAGAGACGCAGAGACACAGAGGCTCAGAGACGCAGACACACAGAGGCTCAAAGACGCAGAGACACAAAAACCCTGAGACTCAGAGACTCAGAGACACAGAGACTCTGAGACTCAGAGACACAGAGACACAGAGTCTCAGAGACTTACAGACACCGAGACACAGATGCTCAGAGACGCAGAGACACATAGACTCAGAGACACAGAGACCCAGAGACACAGAGGCTGAGAGGCTCAGAGAATCAGGGACGCAGAGACACAGATGGTCAGAGACTCAGAGATGCAGAGACACAGAGGCTCAGAGACGCAGAGACACAGAGGCTCAGAGACTCAGCGTCACTGACACTCAGAGACTCAGAGACTCAGAGACACAGAGACTAGAGAAACAGGGACTCAGAGACCCAGAGACACAGAGACGCAGAGATCCAGAAACACAGAGGCTCAGAGACACAGAGACCCATAGACGCAGAGACACAGATGCTCAGAGACGCAGAGACCCAGAGACGCAGAGAGACAGAGGCTCAGAGACGCAGGGACACAGAGGCTCAGAGGCACAGAGACCAGTGACACTGAGACACAAAGACACAGAAGCGCAGAGACACAGAGACCCAGAGTCTCAGTGACTCAGAGACGCAGAGACACAGACACTCAGAGACGTAGAGGCTCAGAGGCTCAGAGACGCAGAGGCACAGAGACCCAGAAACTCAGAGACACAGAGACCCAGAGACACAGAGACTAAGAGACACTGAGACCTAGAGACACAGAGACTCAGAGTCTCAGAGACACAGAGGCATCGAGGCTCAGAGACTCAGAGAGCCAGAGACTCAGAGACGCAGAGACACAGAGGCTCAGATACTCAGAGACGTAGAGGCTCAGAGACGCAGTGACAAAGAGACCCAGCAACTCAGAGGCACAGAGACCCAGAGACACAGAGACTCAGAGACACAGAGACCTAGAGACACAGAGACTCAGTGACTCGGAGACATCGAGGCTCAGAGGCTCAGAGAGCCAGAGACTCAGAGACTCAGAGACGCAGAGACACAGAGACACAGAGACTCAGAGAATCAGAGACGCAGAGACACAGAGGCTCAGAGACTCAGAGACGCAGAGACACAGAGGCTCAGAGACTCAGAGACAAAGAAACGCAGAGGCTGAGAGACTCAGAGACTCAGAGACGCAGAGACGCAGAGGCTCAGAGACACAGAGACTCAGAGACTCAGAGACGCAGAGACACAGAGACTCAGAGACTCAGAGACGCAGAGACGCAGAGGCTCAGAGACTCAGAGACACAGAGACACTGTGACTCAGAGACGCAGAGCCACAGAGGCTCAGAGATACAGAGACACAGCGACTCAGAGACTCAGAGACGCAGAGACACAGAGGCTCAGAGACTCAAAGACTCAGAGACGCAGAGACAGAGGCTCAGAGACTCAGAGATACAGAGACCCAGAGACACAGAGATTCAGAGACACAGGGACACAGAGGCTCAGGGACACAGAGGCTCAGTGACTCAGAGACTCAGCGACACGAAGACTAAGAGACACAGATGCTCAGAGACTCAGAGACTCAGAGACACAGATCCTCAGAGACTCAGAGACTCAGAGACGCAGAGACACAGAGGCTCAGAGACGCAGAGACACAGAGGCTCAGAGGCACAGAGACCCAGAGACTCAGAGACACAGAGACACAGAGGCTCAGAGACTCAGAGACACATAGACCCAGAGACACAGAGACTCAGAGACACAGAGACACATAGGCTCAGAGTCTCAGTGACTCAGAGACGCAGAGACACAGAGACTCAGAGACGTAGAGGCTCAGAGGCTCAGAGACTCAGAGACCCTGAGACGCAGAGACTCAGAGACACAGAGACACATAGACTCAGAGTCACAGAGACCCAGAGGCACAGAGACTCAGAGACACAGAGAGACATAGACACAGAGTCTCAGAGACATACAGACACCGAGACACAGATGCTCAGAGACTCAGAGACACAGAGACCCAGAGACTCAGAAACACAGAGACGCAGAGACACAGAGGCTCAGAGACTCAGAGACACAGAGACTCAGAGGCTCAGAGACATAGAGGCTCAGAGGCTCAGAGAGCCAGAGACTCAGAGACGCAGAGACACAGAGGCTCAGAGACTCAGAGACACATAGACCCAGAGACACAGAGACTCAGAGACGCAGAGACATATCGGCTCAGAGTCTCAGTGACTCAGAGACACAGAGACTCAGAGACGTAGAGGCTCAGCGACACAGAGACTCAGAGACACAGAGACCTAGTGACACAGAGACTCAGAGACACAGAGACGTAGAGGCACAGAGACTCAGTGACTCAGAGACACAGAGACACAGAGACACAGAGACATCGAGGCTCAGAGGCTCAGAGAGCCAGAGACGCAGAGACTCAGAGACGCATATACACAGAGACACAGGGACTCAGAGAATCAGAGACGCAGAGACACAGAGGCTCAGAGACTCAGAGACGCAGAGACACAGAGGCTGAGAGACTCAGAGACAAAGAGGCGCAGAGGCTGAGAGACTCAGAGACGCAGAGACGCAGAGACTCAGAGACTCAGAGACTCAGAGACGCAGAGACACAGAGACTCAGAGACTCAGAGACGCAGAGACGCAGAGGCTCAGAGACTCAGAGACACAGAGACACTGTGACTCAGAGACGCAGAGCCACAGAGGCTCAGAGATACAGAGACCCTGAGACACAGAGGCTCAGAGACTCAGAGACGCAGAGACACAGAGGCTCAGAGACTCAAAGACTCAGAGACGCAGAGACAGAGGCTCAGAGACTCAGAGATACAGAGACCCAGAGACACAGACATTCAGAGACACAGGACACAGAGGCTCAGGGACACAGAGGATCAGAGACTCAGAGACGCAGAGACACAGAGGCTCAGAGACTCTGGGACTCAGAGACACATAGGCAGAGAGGCACAGAGACGCAGACACACAGAGGGTCAGAGACACAGAGACCCAGAGACACAGAGACTCACAGACACAGAGACCCAGAGACACAGAGAGGCAGAGACTCAGAGACACAGAGACTCAGAGACTCACAGACATACAGGCTCAGACGCTCAGAGACCCAGAGACTCAGAGAAACAGAGTCACAGAGTCCCAGAGACACAGAGACTCAGAGACACAGAGACTCAGAAAAACAGAGACGCAGAGACACAGAGGCTCAAAGTCGCAGACACACGGAGGCTCAAAGACGCAGAGACCCCGGGACTCAGAGACTCAGAGACACAGAGACTCAGAGACTCAGAGACACAGAGACACAGAGACACAGAGTCTCAGAGACTTACAGACACCGAGACACAGATGCTCAGAGACTCAGAGACACAGAGACTCAGAGACGCAGAGACACAGAGGCTCAGAGACTCAAAGACTCAGAGACGCAGAGACAGAGGCTCAGAGACTCAGAGATACAGAGACCCAGAGACACAGAGATTCAGAGACAGAGGGACACAGAGGCTCAGGGACACAGAGGCTCAGTGACTCAGAGACTCAGCGACACGAAGACTAAGAGACACAGATGCTCAGAGACTCAGAGACTCAGAGACACAGATGCTCAGAGACTCAGAGACTCAGAGACACATAGACCCAGAGACACAGAGACTCAGAGACACAGAGACACATAGGCTCAGAGTCTCAGTGACTCAGAGACGCAGAGACACAGAGACTCAGAGACGTAGAGGCTCAGAGGCTCAGAGACTCAGAGACCCTGAGACGCAGAGACTCAGAGACACAGAGACACATAGACTCAGAGTCACAGAGACCCAGAGGCACAGAGACTCAGAGACACAGAGAGACATAGACACAGAGTCTCAGAGACATACAGACACCGAGACACAGATGCTCAGAGACTCAGAGACACAGAGACCCAGAGACTCAGAAACACAGAGACGCAGAGACACAGAGGCTCAGAGACTCAGAGACACAGAGACTCAGAGGCTCAGAGACATAGAGGCTCAGAGGCTCAGAGACGCAGAGACACAGAGGCTCAGAGACTCGGAAACAAAGAGACCCAGAGGCACAGAGACTCAGAGACGCAGAGACATATAGGCTCAGAGTCTCAGTGACTCAGAGACACAGAGACTCAGAGACGTAGAGGCTCAGCGACACAGAGACTCAGAGACACAGAGACCTAGTGACACAGAGACTCAGAGACACAGAGACGTAGAGGCACAGAGACTCAGTGACTCAGAGACACAGAGACACAGAGACACAGAGACATCGAGGCTCAGAGGCTCAGAGAGCCAGAGACGCAGAGACTCAGAGACGCAGATACACAGAGACACAGGGACTCAGAGAATCAGAGACGCAGAGACACAGAGGCTCAGAGACTCAGAGACGCAGAGACACAGAGGCTGAGAGACTCAGAGACAAAGAGGCGCAGAGGCTGAGAGACTCAGAGACGCAGAGGCTCAGAGACTCAGAGACTCAGAGACGCAGAGACACAGAGACTCAGAGACTCAGAGACGCAGAGACGCAGAGGCTCAGAGACTCAGAGACACAGAGACACTGTGACTCAGAGACGCAGAGCCACAGAGGCTCAGAGATACAGAGACCCTGAGACACAGAGGCTCAGAGACTCAGAGACGCAGAGACACAGAGGCTCAGAGACTCAAAGACTCAGAGACGCAGAGACAGAGGCTCAGAGACTCAGAGATACAGAGACCCAGAGACACAGAGATTCAGAGACACAGGACACAGAGGCTCAGGGACACAGAGGCTCAGAGACTCAGAGACGCAGAGACACAGAGGCTCAGAGACTCTGGGACTCAGAGACACATAGGCAGAGAGGCACAGAGACGCAGACACACAGAGGGTCAGAGACACAGAGACACAGAGACCCAGAGACACAGAGACTCACAGACACAGAGACCCAGAGACACAGAGAGGCAGAGACTCAGAGACACAGAGACTCAGAGACTCACAGACATACAGGCTCAGAAGCTCAGAGACCCAGAGACTCAGAGAAACAGAGTCACAGAGTCCCAGAGACACAGAGACTCAGAGACACAGAGACTCAGAAAAACAGAGACGCAGAGACACAGAGGCTCAAAGTCGCAGACACACAGAGGCTCAAAGACGCAGAGACCCCGGGACTCAGAGACTCAGAGACACAGAGACTCAGAGACTCAGAGACACAGAGACACAGAGACACAGAGTCTCAGAGACTTACAGACACCGAGACACAGATGCTCAGAGACTCAGAGACACAGAGACTCAGAGACACAGAGACACAGATGGTCAGAGACTCAGAGACTCAGAGATGCAGAGACACAGAGGCTCAGAGACGCAGAGACACAGAGACCCAGAGACACAGAGACACAGAGACACAGAGACTCAGAAAAACAGAGACGCAGAGACACAGAGGCTCAGAGACTCAGGGAGTCAGAGACGCAGAGACACAGAGGCTCAGAGACTCTGGGAGTCAGAGACACATAAACAGAGAGGCTCAGAGACGCAGACACACAGAGGGTCAGAGACATAGAGACACAGAGACTCACAGACACAGAGACCCAGAGACACAGAGAGGCAGAGACTCAGAGACACAGAGACTCAGAGACTCAGAGGCTCAGAGGCTCAGAGACCCAGAGACTCAGAGACGCAGAGTCACAGAGACCCAGAGAAACAGAGACTCAGAGACACAGAGACTCAGAAAAACAGAGTCGCAGAGATACAGAGGCTCAGAGACGCAGACATACAGAGGCTAAAAGACGCAGAGACACAGATGGTCAGAGACTCAGAGACACAGAGATGCAGAGACACAGAGGCTCAGAGACGCAGAGACACAGAGGCTCAGAGACTCAGGGACTCAGAGGCGCAGAGACACAGAGGCTCAGAGACGCAGACACACAGAGGCTCAAAGATGCAGAGACACACAGACCCCGAGACTCAGAGACTCAGAGACACAGAGACTCAGAGACTCAGAGACACAGAGACACAGAGACACAGAGTCTCAGAGACTTACAGACACAAAGACACAGACACTCAGAGACTCAGAGACACAGAGACTCAGAGACACAGATGCTCAGTGGCTCAGAGACTCAGAGACGCAGAGACGCAGAGACACAGATGGTCCGAGACTCAGAGACTCAGAGACGCAGAGACACAGAGGCTCAGAGACTCAGAGTCACTGACACTCAGAGACACAGAGACTCAGAGACACAGAGACCCAGAGACACAGAAACTCAGAGACTCAGAGACACAGAGACACAGAGATACAGAGTCTCAGAGGCTTACAGACACCGAGACAAAGATGCCAGAGACTCAGAGACACAGAGACTTAGAGACGCAGAGACACATAGGCTCAGAGACTCAGTGACTCAGAGACGCAGAGACACAGAGACTCAGAGACGTAGAGGCTCAGAGGCTCAGAGACGCAGTGACAAAGAGACCCAGAAACTCAGAGGTACAGAGACCCAGAGACACAGAGACTCAGAGACACAGAGACCTAGAGACACAGAGACTCAGTGACTCAGAGACACAGAGACACAGAGACATCGAGGCTCAGAGAGCCAGAGACTCAGAGACTCAGAGACGCAGAGACACAGAGACACAGAGACTCAGAGACTCAGAGACGCAGAGACACAGAGGCTCAGAGACTCAGAGACAAAGAAACGCAGAGGCTGAGAGACTCAGAGACTCAGAGACGCAGAGACGCAGAGGCTCAGAGACTCAGAGACGCAGAGACACAGAGACTCAGAGACTCAGAGACGCAGAGACGCAGAGGCTCAGAGACTCAGAGACACAGAGACACAGAGACACTGTGACTCAGAGACGCAGAGCCACAGAGGCTCAGAGATACAGAGACCCAGAGACACAGCGACTCAGAGACGCAGAGACACAGAGGCTCAGAGACTCAGCGACACGGACACTCAGAGACACAGAGACACAGAGACACAGAGACTCATAGATTCAGAAACTCAGAGACACAGAGACTCAGAGACTCAGAGACACAGAGACCCAGAGACTCAGAGACGCAGAGACCCAGAGGCTCAGAGACTCAGCGACACGGAGACACAGAGACACAGAGATACAGAGAATCATAGATTCAGAGACTCAGAGACACAGAGACCCAGAGTCACAGAGTCTCAGAGACGCAGAGACACAGAGGCTCAGAGACACAGACACACAGAGGCTCAAAGACGCACAGACACAGAGACCCTGAGACTCAGAGACTCAGAGACACAGAGACTCAGAGACTCAGAGACACAGAGACACCGAGTCTCAGAGACTCAGAGACACAGAGACACCGAGTCTCAGAGACTCAGAGACACAGAGACACCGAGTCTCAGAGACTTACAGACACCGAGACACAGATGCTCAGAGACGCAAAGACACAGAGACTCAGAGACACAGAAATCCAGAGACTCAGAGACTCAGAGACACAGAGACTAGAGAAACAGGGACTCAGAGACCCAGAGACACAGAGACTCAGAGACGCAGAGACACAGAGGCTCAGACACTCAGAGACGCAGAGACACAGAGGCTCAGAGACTCAAAGACTCAGAGACACAGAGACACAGAGGCTCAGAGACGCAGAGACACAGAGGCTCAGTGGAACAGAGACCCAGAGACTCAGAGACACAGAGACACAGAGGCTCAGAGACACATAGACCCAGAGACACAGAGACTCAGAGACGCAGAGACACAGAGACTCAGAGACGTAGACGCTCAGAGACTCAGAGATTCAGAGACCCTGAGACGCAGAGGCTCAGAGACTCAGAGTCACTGAGACCCAGAAAAACAGAGACTCAGAGACACAGAGACACTGAGACTGAGAGACACAGAGACTCAGAGACTCAGAGACACTGAGACTCAGAGACACAGGGACTCAGAGACCCAGAGACAAAGAGACTCAGAGACGCAGAGACACAGAGGCTCAGAGACGCAGATACACAGAGGCTCAGAGATACAGAGACCCAGAGACACTGAGACTCAGAGACTCAGAGACGCAGAGACACAGAGGGTCAGAGACTCAGAGACTCAGAGACACAGAGACCCAGAGACACAGAGACTCAGAGACACAGATGCTCAGAGACTCAGAGACTCAGAAACGCAGAGACTCAGTGATGCAGAGACACAGAGACCCAGAGAAACAGACACTCAGAGACACAGAGACACTGAGACACAGGGACTCAGAGACCCAGAGACAAAGAGACTCAGAGACGCAGAGACACAGAGGCTCAGAGACGCAGATACACAGAGGCTCAGAGACACAGAGACCCAGAGACACTGTGACTCAGAGACACAGAGACCCAGAGACACTGAGACTCAGAGACTCAGAGACACAGAGACCCAGAGACACAGAGACTCAGAGACGCAGAGACACAGAGGCTCAGAGACGCAGACACACAGAGGCTCAAAGACGCAGAGACACAAAAACCCTGAGACTCAGAGACTCAGAGACACAGAGACTCTGAGACTCAGAGACACAGAGACACAGAGTCTCAGAGACTTACAGACACCGAGACACAGATGCTCAGAGACGCAGAGACACATAGACTCAGAGACACAGAGACCCAGAGACACAGAGGCTGAGAGGCTCAGAGAATCAGGGACGCAGGGACACAGATGGTCAGAGACTCAGAGATGCAGAGACACAGAGGCTCAGAGACGCAGAGACACAGAGGCTCAGAGACTCAGCGTCACTGACACTCAGAGACTCAGAGACTCAGAGACACAGAGACTAGAGAAACAGGGACTCAGAGACCCAGAGACACAGAGACGCAGAGATCCAGAAACACAGAGGCTCAGAGACACAGAGACCCATAGACGCAGAGACACAGATGCTCAGAGACGCAGAGACCCAGAGACGCAGAGAGACAGAGGCTCAGAGACGCAGGGACACAGAGGGTCAGAGGCACAGAGACCAGTGACACTGAGACACAAAGACACAGAAGCGCAGAGACACAGAGACACAGAGGCTCAGAGACTCAGAGACACATAGACCCAGAGTCTCAGTGACTCAGAGACGCGGAGACACAGACACTCAGAGACGTAGAGGCTCAGAGGCTCAGAGACGCAGAGGCACAGAGACCCAGAAACTCAGAGACACAGAGACCCAGAGACACAGAGACTAAGAGACACTGAGACCTAGAGACACAGAGACTCAGAGTCTCAGAGACACAGAGACACAGAGGCATCGAGGCTCAGAGGCTCAGAGAGCCAGAGACTCAGAGACGCAGAGACACAGAGGCTCAGAGACTCAGAGACACAGAGACACAGAGACTCAGAGACACTGAGACCTAGAGACACAGAGATTCAGAGTCTCAGAGACACAGAGGCATCGAGGCTCAGAGGCTCAGAGAGCCAGAGACTCAGAGACGCAGAGACACAGAGGCTCAGAGACTCTGAGATACAGAGACTCAGAGGCTGAGAGACTCAGAGACTCAGAGACCCTGAGACACAGAGACCCAGAGACACTGAGACTCAGAGACTCAGAGACACAGAGACTCAGAGACTCAGAGACCCTGAGACACAGAGACCCAGAGACACAGAGACACAGAGACCCATAGACACAGAGACTCAGAGATTCAGAGACACAGAGGCTCAGTGACTCAGAGACTCAGAGACACAGAGACTCAGAGACTCAGAGACCCTAAGACACAGAGAACCAGAGACACAGAGACAGAGACCCAGAGACACAGAGACACAGAAACACAGAGACGCAGAGAGACAGAGGCTCAGAGACTCAGAGACACAGAGACTCAGAGACTCAGAGACGCAGAGACACAAAGGCTCAGAGGCACAGAGACCCAGAGACTCAGAGACTCAGAGACGCAGAGACACAGAAACACAGAGACGCAGAGACACAGAGGCTCAGTGGCTCAGAGACTCAGCGACACGTAGACTCAGAGACACAGATGCTCCGAGTCTCAGAGACGCAGAAACACAGAGGCTCAGAGACTCAGCGACACGGACACTCAGAGACACAGAGACACAGAGACACAGAGACACAGAGACACAGAGACTCATAGATTCAGAAACTCAGAGACACAGAGACTCAGAGACTCAGAGACACAGAGACCCAGAGACTCAGAGACGCAGAGACCCAGAGGCTCAGAGACTCAGCGACACGGAGACACAGAGACACAGAGACACAGAGAATCATAGATTCAGAGACTCAGAGACACAGAGACCCAGAGTCACAGAGTCTCAGAGACGCAGAGACACAGAGGCTCAGAGACACAGACACACAGAGGCTCAAAGACGCACAGACACAGAGACCCTGAGACTCAGAGACTCAGAGACACAGAGACTCAGAGACTCAGAGACACAGAGACACCGAGTCTCAGAGACTCAGAGACACAGAGACACCGAGTCTCAGAGACTCAGAGACACAGAGACACCGAGTCTCAGAGACTTACAGACACCGAGACACAGATGCTCAGAGACGCAAAGACACAGAGACTCAGAGACACAGAAATCCAGAGACTCAGAGACTCAGAGACACAGAGACTAGAGAAACAGGGACTCAGAGACCCAGAGACACAGAGACTCAGAGACGCAGAGACACAGAGGCTCAGACACTCAGAGACGCAGAGACACAGAGGCTCAGAGACTCAGGGAGTCAGAGGCGCAGAGACACAGAGGCTCAGAGACGCAGACACACAGAGGCTCAAAGACGCAGAGACACACAGACCCCGAGACTCAGAGACTCAGAGACACAGAGACTCAGAGACTCAGAGACTCAGAGACACAGAGACACAGAGTCTCAGAGACTTACAGACACCGAGACACAGACACTCAGAGACTCAGAGACACAGAGACTCAGAGACACAGAGACCCAGAGACACAGATGGTCAGAGACTCAGAGACTCAGAGATGCAGAGACACAGAGGCTCAGAGACTCAGAGTCACTGACGCTCAGAGGCACAGAGACTCAGAGACACAGAGACCCAGTGACACAGAATCTCAGAGACTCAGAGACACAGAGACACAGAGACACAGAGTCTCAGAGACTTACAGACACCGAGACAAAGATGCTCAGAGACTCAGAGACACAGAGACTCAGAGACGCAGACACATAGGCTCAGAGACTCAGTGACTCAGAGACGCAGAGACACAGAGACTCAGAGACGTAGAGGCTCAGAGGCTCAGAGACGCAGAGACAAAGAGACCCAGAAACTCAGAGGCACAGAGACCCAGAGACACAGAGACTCAGAGACACAGAGTCCTAGAGACACAGAGACTCAGTGACTCAGAGACACAGAGACACAGAGACACAGAGACTCAGAGAATCAGAGACGCAGAGGCTGAGAGGCTCAGAGACTCAGAGACGCAGAGACACAGAGGCAAAGAGACTCAGAGACTCAGAGAGTCAGAGACGCAGAGACACAGAGTCTCAGAGACTCAGAGACGCAGAGACGCAGAGGCTCAGAGACTCAGAGACTCAGAGACGCAAAGACACTGAGGCTCAGAGACTCAGAGACACAAAGACACTGAGGCTCAGAGACACAGAGACTCAGAGACTCACAGACATAAAGGCTCAGAGGCTCAGAGACGCAGAGACTCAGAGACACAGATACACAGAGACACAGAGACTCAGAGAATCAGAGACGCAGAGGCTGAGAGGCTCAGAGACTCAGAGACGCAGAGACACAGAGGCAAAGAGACTCAGAGACTCAGAGACGCAGAGACACAGAGTCTCAGAGACTCAGAGACGCAGAGACGCAGAGGCTCAGAGACTCAGAGACTCAGAGACGCAGAGACACTGAGCCTCAGAGACTCAGAGACACAGAGACACAGAGACCCAGAGACACAGAGACTCAGAGACTCACAGACAGAGAGCCTCAGAGGCTCAGAGACCCAGAGACTCAGAGACACAGAGTCACAGAGACCCAGAGACACAAAGACTCAGAGACGCAGAGACACAGAGGCTGAGAGACTCTGGGACTCAGAGACACATAGACAGAGAGGCTCAGAGACGCAGACACACAGAGGGTCAGAGACACAGAGACTCAGAGACCCAGAGACACAGAGACTCACAGACACAGAGACCCAGAGACACAGAGACTCAGAGACTCAGAGACGCAGACACACAGAGGCTCAGAGACCCAGAGACTCAGAGACGCAGAGTCACAGAGACCCAGAGACACAGAGACCCAGAGACACAGAGACACAGGGACTCAGAGACACAGAGACTCAGAAATACAGAGACGCAGAGGCTCAGAGACTCAGGGACTCAGAGACGCAGAGACACAGAGGCTCAGAATCGCAGACACACAGAGGCTCAAAGACGCAGAGACACAGAAACCCCGGGACTCAGAGACTCAGAGACACAGAGACACAGAGTCTCAGAGACTTACAGACACCGAGACACAGATGCTCAGAGACTCAGAGACACAGAGACTCAGAAACACAGAGACACAGATGGTCAGAGACTCAGAGACTCAGAGATGCAGAGACACAGAGGCTCAGAGACTCTGGGACTCAGAGACACATAGACAGAGAGGCTCTGAGACGCAGACGCACAGAGGGTCAGAGGCACAGAGACACAGAGACACAGAGACTCACAGACACAGAGACCCAGAGACACAGAGAGGCAGAGACTCAGAGACTCAGAGACATAGAGGCTCAGAGGCTCAGAGACCCAGAGACTCAGAGACACAGAGTCACAGAGACCCAGAGACACAGAGACTCAGAGACTCAGAGACGCAGAGACACATAGACAGAGAGGCTCAGAGATGCAGACACACAGAGGGTCAGAGACACAGAGACACAGAGACCCAGAGACACAGAGACTCACAGACACAGAGACCCAGAGACACAGAGAGGCAGAGACTCAGAGACACAGAGACTCAGAGACTCACAGGCATAGAGGCTCAGAGACCCAGAGACTCAGAGACGCAGAGTCACAGAGACCCAGAGACACAGAGACACAGAGACTCAGAGACACAGAGACTCAGAAAAACAGAGACGCAGAGACACAGAGGCTCAGAGACTCAGAGACTCAGAGACGCAGAGACACAGAGGCTCAGAGACTCAGAGACTCAGAGACACAGAGACTCAGAGACTCAGAGACGCAGAGACACAGAGGCTCAGAGACTCTGGGACTCAGAGACACATAGACAGAGAGGCTCAGAGACGCAGACGCACAGAGGGTCAGAGGCACAGAGACACAGAGACTCACGGACACAGAGACCCAGAGACACAGAGAGGCAGAGACTCAGAGGCACAGAGACTCAGAGACACAGTGACCCAGAGACTCAGAGACACAGAGTCACAGAAACCCAGAGACACAGAGACTCAGAGACGCAGAGACACTGAGGCTCAGAGACTCTGGGACTCAGAGACACATAGACAGAGAGGCTCAGAGACGCAGGCACACAGAGGGTCAGTGACGCAGAGACACAGAGACCCAGAGACACAGAGACTCACAGACACAGAGACCCAGAGACACAGAGAGGCAGAGACTCAGAGACACAGAGACTCAGAGACTCAGAGACATAGAGGCTCAGAGGCTCAGAGACCCAGAGACTCAGAGACACAGAGTCACAGAGACCCAGAGACACAGAGACTCAGAGACACAGAGGCGCAGAGACACAGAGGCTCAGAGACTCTGGGACTCAGAGACACATAGACAGAGAGGCTCAGAGACGCAGACACACAGAGGGTCAGAGACACAGAGACACAGAGACCCAGAGACACAGAGACTCACAGACACAGAGACCCATAGACACAGAGACTCAGAGATTCAGAGACTCAGAGGCACCGAGTCTCAAAGACTCAGAGACGCAGAGAGACAGAGGCTCAGAGACTCTGGGACTCAGAGACACATAGACAGAGAAGCTCAGAGACGCAGGCACACAGAGGGTCAGTGACGCAGAGACACAGAGACCCAGAGACACAGAGACTCACAGACACAGAGACCCAGAGACACAGAGAGGCAGAGACTCAGAGACACAGAGACTCAGAGACTCAGAGACATAGAGGCTCAGAGGCTCAGAGACCCAGAGACTCAGAGACACAGAGACTCAGAGACACAGAGGCGCAGAGACACAGAGGCTCAGAGACTCTGGGACTCAGAGACACATAGACAGAGAGGCTCAGAGACGCAGACACACAGAGGGTCAGAGACACAGAGACACAGAGACCCAGAGACACAGAGACTCACAGACACAGAGACCCAGAGACACAGAGAGGCAGAGACTCAGAGACACAGAGACTCAGAGACGCAGAGTCACAGAGACCCAGAGACACAGAGACACAGAAACTCAGAGACACAGAGATTCAGAAAAACAGAGACGCAGAGACTCAGAGACTCAGGGACTCAGGGACTCAGAGACGCAGAGACACAGAGGCTCAGAGTCGCAGACACACAGAGGCTCAAAGACGCAGAGACACAGAGACTCATAGACTCAGAGACACAGAGACACAGAGTCTCAGAGACTTACAGACACCGAGACACAGATGGTCAGAGACTCAGAGATGCAGAGACACAGAGGCTCAGAGACGCAGAGACACAGAGACCCAGAGACACAGAGACACAGAGACCCAGAGACACAGAGACTCAGAAAAACAGAGACGCCGAGACACAGAGGCTCAGTGACTCAGGGAGTCAGAGACGCAGAGACACAGAGGCTCAGAGACTCTGGGACTCAGAGACACATAGACAGAGAGGCTCAGAGACGCAGACACACAGAGGGTCAGAGACACAGAGACACAGAGACTCACAGACACAGAGACCCAGAGACACAGAGAGGCAGAGACTCAGAGACACAGAGACTCAGAGACTCAGAGACATAGAGGCTCAGAGGCTCATAGACCCAGAGACTCAGAGACGCAGAGTCACAGAGACCCAGAGACAAAGAGACACAGAGACTCAGAAAAACAGAGACGCAGACACACAGAGGCTCAGAGACTCAGGGACTCAGAGACGCAGACACACAGAGGCTAAAAGATGCAGAGACACAGATGGTCAGAGACTCAGTGACTCAGAGATGCAGAGACACAGAGGCTCAGAGACGCAGAGGCACAGAGACCCAGAGAGACAGAGACACAGAGACCCAGAGACTCAGAAAAACAGAGACGCAGAGACACAGAGGCTCAGAGACTCAGGGACTCAGAGACGCAGAGACACAGAGGCTCAGAGACGCAGACACAAAGAGGCTCAAAGACGCAGAGACACACAGACCCCGAGACACAGACACTCAGAGACTCAGAGACACAGAGACTCAGAGACACAGAGACCCAGAGACACAGATGGTCAGAGACTCAGAGACTCAGAGACGCAGAGACACAGAGGCTCAGAGACTCAGAGTCACTGACGCTCAGAGGCACAGAGACTCAGAGACACAGAGACCCAGTGACACAGAATCTCAGAGACTCAGAGACACAGAGACACAGAGACACAGAGTCTCAGAGACTTACAGACACCGAGACAAAGATGCTCAGAGACTCAGAGACACAGAGACTCAGAGACGCAGACACATAGGCTCAGAGACTCAGTGACTCAGAGACGCAGAGACACAGAGACTCAGAGACGTAGAGGCTCAGAGGCTCAGAGACGCAGAGACAAAGAGACCCAGAAACTCAGAGGCACAGAGACCCAGAGACACAGAGACTCAGAGACACAGAGTCCTAGAGACACAGAGACTCAGTGACTCAGAGACACAGAGACACAGAGACACAGAGACTCAGAGAATCAGAGACGCAGAGGCTGAGAGGCTCAGAGACTCAGAGACGCAGAGACACAGAGGCAAAGAGACTCAGAGACTCAGAGAGTCAGAGACGCAGAGACACAGAGTCTCAGAGACTCAGAGACGCAGAGACGCAGAGGCTCAGAGACTCAGAGACTCAGAGACGCAAAGACACTGAGGCTCAGAGACTCAGAGACACAGAGACACAGAGACCCAGAGACACAGAGACTCAGAGACTCACAGACATAAAGGCTCAGAGGCTCAGAGACGCAGAGACTCAGAGACACAGATACACAGAGACACAGAGACTCAGAGAATCAGAGACGCAGAGGCTGAGAGGCTCAGAGACTCAGAGACGCAGAGACACAGAGGCAAAGAGACTCAGAGACTCAGAGACGCAGAGACACAGAGTCTCAGAGACTCAGAGACGCAGAGACGCAGAGGCTCAGAGACTCAGAGACTCAGAGACGCAGAGACACTGAGCCTCAGAGACTCAGAGACACAGAGACACAGAGACCCAGAGACACAGAGACTCAGAGACTCACAGACAGAGAGGCTCAGAGGCTCAGAGACCCAGAGACTCAGAGACACAGAGTCACAGAGACCCAGAGACACAGAGACTCAGAGACACAGAGACACAGAGGCTGAGAGACTCTGGGACTCAGAGACACATAGACAGAGAGGCTCAGAGACGCAGACACACAGAGGGTCAGAGACACAGAGACTCCGAGATGCAGAGACACAGAGGCTCAGAGACGCAGAGACACAGAGACCCAGAGACACAGAGACACAGAGACGCAGAGACACAGAGGCTCAGAGACACAGAGACACAGAGACACAGAGACTCACAGACACAGAGACCCAGAGACACAGAGAGGCAGAGACTCAGAGACACAGAGACTCAGAGACTCAGAGACATAGAGGCTCAGAGACCCAGAGACTCAGAGACGCAGAGTCACAGAGACCCAGAGATACAGAGACACAGAGACTCAGAGACACAGAGACTCAGAAAAACAGAGTCGCAGAGACACAGAGCCTCAGAGACTCAGGGACTCAGAGACGCAGAGACACAGAGGCTCAGAGACGCAGACATACAGAGGCTAAAAGACGAAGAGACACAGATGGTCAGAGACGCCGAGACTCAGAGATGCAGAGACACAGATGCTCAGAGACGCAGAGACACAGAGACCCAGAGACACAGAGACACAGAGACTCAGAAAAACAGAGACGTAGAGACACAGAGGCTCAGAGACTCAGGGAGTCAGAGGCGCAGAGACACAGAGGCTCAGAGACGCAGACACACAGAGGCTCAAAGACGCAGAGACACACAGACCCCGAGACTCAGAGACTCAGAGACACAGAGACTCAGAGACTCAGAGACACAGAGACACAGAGACACAGAGTCTCAGAGACTTACAGACACCGAGACACAGACACTCAGAGACTCAGGGACACAGAGACTCAGAGACACAGAGACCCAGAGACACAGATGCTCAGTGGCTCAGAGACTCAGAGACGCAGAGACGCAGAGACACAGATGGTCAGAGACTCAGAGACTCAGAGACGCAGAGACACAGAGGCTCAGAGACTCAGAGTCACTGACACTCAGAGACACAGAGACTCAGAGACTCAGAGACACAGAGACACAGAGTCTCAGAGGCTTACAGACACCGAGACAAAGATGCTCAGAGACGCAGAGACACAGAGACTCAGAGACGCAGAGACACATCGGCTCAGAGACTCAGTGACTCAGAGACGCAGAGACACAGAGACTCAGAGACGTAGAGGCTCAGAGGCTCAGAGACGCAGAGACAAAGAGACCCAGAAACTCAGAGGCACAGAGACCCAGAGACACAGAGACTCAGAGACACAGAGACCTAGAGACACAGAGACTCAGTGACTCAGAGACACAGAGACACAGAGACATCGAGGCTCAGAGGCTCAGAGAGCCAGAGACTCAGAGACTCAGAGACGCAGATACACAGAGACACAGAGACTCAGAGAATCAGAGATGCAGAGACTCAGAGACTCAGAGACTCAGAGACGCAGAGACACAGAGACTCAGAGACTCAGAGACGCAGAGACGCAGAGGCTCAGAGACTCAGAGACACTGTGACTCAGAGACGCAGAGCCACAGAGGCTCAGAGATACAGAGACACAGAGACACAGAGACTCAGAGACTCAGAGACTCAGAGACGCAGAGACACAGAGGCTCAGAGACTCAAAGACTCAGAGACGCAGAGACAGAGGCTCAGAGACTCAGAGACACAGAGATTCAGAGACGCAGGGACACAGAGGCTCAGGGACACAGAGGCTCAGTTACTCAGAGACTCAGCGACACGAAGACTAAGAGACACAGATGCTCAGAGACTCAGAGACTCAGAGACACAGATGCTCAGAGACGCAGAGACACAGAGACACAGAGACCCAGAGACTCAGAGACACAGAGACACAGAGGCTCAGAGACTCAGAGACACATAGACCCAGAGACACAGAGACTCAGAGACAAAGAGACACATAGGCTCTGAGTCTCAGTGACTCAGAGACGCAGAGACACAGAGACTCAGAGACGTAGAGGCTCAGAGGCTCAGAGACTCAGAGACCCTGAGACGCAGAGACTCAGAGACACAGAGACACATAGACTCAGAGTCACAGAGACCCAGAGGCACAGGGACTCAGAGACACAGAGAGACATAGACACAGAGTCTCAGTGACTCAGAGTCACAGAGACCCAGAGACTCAGAGATGCAGAGACATATAGGCTCAGAGTCTCAGTGACACAGAGACACAGAGACTCAGAGACGTAGAGGCTCAGCGACAACAGACATACAGGCTCAGAGGCTCAGAGACCCAGAGACTCAGAGACACAGAGTCACAGAGACCCAGAGACACAGAGGCTCAGAGACTCAGAGGCGCAGAGACACAGAGGCTCAGAGACTCTGGGACTCAGAGACACATAGACAGAGAGGCTCAGAGACGCAGACACACAGAGGGTCAGAGACACAGAGACACAGAGACCCAGAGACACAGAGACTCACAGACACAGAGACCCAGAGACACAGAGAGGCAGAGACTCAGAGACACAGAGACTCAGAGACATAGAGGCTCAGAGGCTCAGAGACCCAGAGACTCAGAGACGCAGAATCACAGAGACCCAGAGACACAGAGACTCAGAGACACAGAGACTCAGAAAAACAGAGACGCAGAGACACAGAGGCTCAAAGTCGCAGACACACAGAGGCTTAAAGACGCAGAGACACAGACACCCCGGGACTCAGAGACTCAGAGACACAGAGACTCAGAGACTCATAGACACAGAGACACAGAGACACAGAGTCTCAGAGACTTACTGACACAGAGACACAGATGGTCAGAGACTCAGAGACTCAGAGATGCAGAGACACAGAGGCTCAGAGACGCAGAGACACAGAGACCCAGAGACACAGAGACACAGAGACCCAGAGACACAAAGACTCAGAAAAACAGAGACGCAGAGACACAGAGACTCAGGGAGTCAGAGACGCAGAGACACAGAGGCTCAGAGACTCTGGGACTCAGAGACACATAGACAGAGAGGCTCAGAGACGCAGACACACAGAGGGTCAGAGACCCAGAGACACAGAGACTCAGAGACACAGAGACACAGAGGCTGAGAGACTCTGGGACTCAGAGACACATAGACAGAGAGGCTCAGAGACGCAGACACACAGAGGGTCAGAGACACAGAGACTCCGAGATGCAGAGACACAGAGGCTCAGAGACGCAGAGACACAGAGACCCAGAGACACAGAGACACAGAGACGCAGAGACACAGAGGCTCAGAGACACAGAGACACAGAGACACAGAGACTCACAGACACAGAGACCCAGAGACACAGAGAGGCAGAGACTCAGAGACACAGAGACTCAGAGACTCAGAGACATAGAGGCTCAGAGACCCAGAGACTCAGAGACGCAGAGTCACAGAGACCCAGAGATACAGAGACACAGAGACTCAGAGACACAGAGACTCAGAAAAACAGAGTCGCAGAGACACAGAGCCTCAGAGACTCAGGGACTCAGAGACGCAGAGACACAGAGGCTCAGAGACGCAGACATACAGAGGCTAAAAGACGAAGAGACACAGATGGTCAGAGACGCCGAGACTCAGAGATGCAGAGACACAGATGCTCAGAGACGCAGAGACACAGAGACCCAGAGACACAGAGACACAGAGACTCAGAAAAACAGAGACGTAGAGACACAGAGGCTCAGAGACTCAGGGAGTCAGAGGCGCAGAGACACAGAGGCTCAGAGACGCAGACACACAGAGGCTCAAAGACGCAGAGACACACAGACCCCGAGACTCAGAGACTCAGAGACACAGAGACTCAGAGACTCAGAGACACAGAGACACAGAGACACAGAGTCTCAGAGACTTACAGACACCGAGACACAGACACTCAGAGACTCAGGGACACAGAGACTCAGAGACACAGAGACCCAGAGACACAGATGCTCAGTGGCTCAGAGACTCAGAGACGCAGAGACGCAGAGACACAGATGGTCAGAGACTCAGAGACTCAGAGACGCAGAGACACAGAGGCTCAGAGACTCAGAGTCACTGACACTCAGAGACACAGAGACTCAGAGACTCAGAGACACAGAGACACAGAGTCTCAGAGGCTTACAGACACCGAGACAAAGATGCTCAGAGACGCAGAGACACAGAGACTCAGAGACGCAGAGACACATCGGCTCAGAGACTCAGTGACTCAGAGACGCAGAGACACAGAGACTCAGAGACGTAGAGGCTCAGAGGCTCAGAGACGCAGAGACAAAGAGACCCAGAAACTCAGAGGCACAGAGACCCAGAGACACAGAGACTCAGAGACACAGAGACCTAGAGACACAGAGACTCAGTGACTCAGAGACACAGAGACACAGAGACATCGAGGCTCAGAGGCTCAGAGAGCCAGAGACTCAGAGACTCAGAGACGCAGATACACAGAGACACAGAGACTCAGAGAATCAGAGATGCAGAGACTCAGAGACTCAGAGACTCAGAGACGCAGAGACACAGAGACTCAGAGACTCAGAGACGCAGAGACGCAGAGGCTCAGAGACTCAGAGACACTGTGACTCAGAGACGCAGAGCCACAGAGGCTCAGAGATACAGAGACACAGAGACACAGAGACTCAGAGACTCAGAGACTCAGAGACGCAGAGACACAGAGGCTCAGAGACTCAAAGACTCAGAGACGCAGAGACAGAGGCTCAGAGACTCAGAGACACAGAGATTCAGAGACGCAGGGACACAGAGGCTCAGGGACACAGAGGCTCAGTTACTCAGAGACTCAGCGACACGAAGACTAAGAGACACAGATGCTCAGAGACTCAGAGACTCAGAGACACAGATGCTCAGAGACGCAGAGACACAGAGACACAGAGACCCAGAGACTCAGAGACACAGAGACACAGAGGCTCAGAGACTCAGAGACACATAGACCCAGAGACACAGAGACTCAGAGACAAAGAGACACATAGGCTCTGAGTCTCAGTGACTCAGAGACGCAGAGACACAGAGACTCAGAGACGTAGAGGCTCAGAGGCTCAGAGACTCAGAGACCCTGAGACGCAGAGACTCAGAGACACAGAGACACATAGACTCAGAGTCACAGAGACCCAGAGGCACAGGGACTCAGAGACACAGAGAGACATAGACACAAAGTCTCAGTGACTCAGAGTCACAGAGACCCAGAGACTCAGAGATGCAGAGACATATAGGCTCAGAGTCTCAGTGACACAGAGACACAGAGACTCAGAGACGTAGAGGCTCAGCGACAACAGACATACAGGCTCAGAGGCTCAGAGACCCAGAGACTCAGAGACACAGAGTCACAGAGACCCAGAGACACAGAGGCTCAGAGACTCAGAGGCGCAGAGACACAGAGGCTCAGAGACTCTGGGACTCAGAGACACATAGACAGAGAGGCTCAGAGACGCAGACACACAGAGGGTCAGAGACACAGAGACACAGAGACCCAGAGACACAGAGACTCACAGACACAGAGACCCAGAGACACAGAGAGGCAGAGACTCAGAGACACAGAGACTCAGAGACATAGAGGCTCAGAGGCTCAGAGACCCAGAGACTCAGAGACGCAGAATCACAGAGACCCAGAGACACAGAGACTCAGAGACACAGAGACTCAGAAAAACAGAGACGCAGAGACACAGAGGCTCAAAGTCGCAGACACACAGAGGCTTAAAGACGCAGAGACACAGACACCCCGGGACTCAGAGACTCAGAGACACAGAGACTCAGAGACTCATAGACACAGAGACACAGAGACACAGAGTCTCAGAGACTTACTGACACAGAGACACAGATGGTCAGAGACTCAGAGACTCAGAGATGCAGAGACACAGAGGCTCAGAGACGCAGAGACACAGAGACCCAGAGACACAGAGACACAGAGACCCAGAGACACAAAGACTCAGAAAAACAGAGACGCAGAGACACAGAGACTCAGGGAGTCAGAGACGCAGAGACACAGAGGCTCAGAGACTCTGGGACTCAGAGACACATAGACAGAGAGGCTCAGAGACGCAGACACACAGAGGGTCAGAGACCCAGAGACACAGAGAGGCAGATACCCAGAGACACAGAGACTCAGAGACTCAGAGACATAGAGGCTCAGAGGCTCATAGACCCAGAGACTCAGAGACGCAGAGTCACAGAGACCCAGAGACAAAGAGACACAGAGACTCAGAAAAACAGAGACGCAGACACACAGAGGCTCAGAGACTCAGGGACTCAGAGACGCAGACACACAGAGGCTAAAAGATGCAGAGACACAGATGGTCAGAGACTCAGAGACTCAGAGATGCAGAGACACAGAGGCTCAGAGACGCAGAGGCACAGAGACCCAGAGAGACAGAGACACAGAGACCCAGAGACTCAGAAAAACAGAGACGCAGAGACACAGAGGCTCAGAGACTCAGGGACTCAGAGACGCAGAGACACAGAGGCTCAGAGACGCAGACACAAAGAGGCTCAAAGACGCAGAGACACACAGACCCCGAGACTCAGAGACTCAGAGACACAGAGACTCAGAGACTCAGAGACTCAGAGACACAGAGACACAGAGTCTCAGAGACTTACAGACACCGAGACACAGACACTCAGAGACTCAGAGACACAGAGACTCAGAGACACAGAGACCCAGAGACACAGATGGTCAGAGACTCAGAGACTCAGAGATGCAGAGACACAGAGGCTCAGAGACTCAGAGTCACTGACGCTCAGAGGCACAGAGACTCAGAGACACAGAGACCCAGTGACACAGAATCTCAGAGACTCAGAGACACAGAGACACAGAGACACAGAGTCTCAGAGACTTACAGACACCGAGACAAAGATGCTCAGAGACTCAGAGACACAGAGACTCAGAGACGCAGACACATAGGCTCAGAGACTCAGTGACTCAGAGACGCAGAGACACAGAGACTCAGAGACGTAGAGGCTCAGAGGCTCAGAGACGCAGAGACAAAGAGACCCAGAAACTCAGAGGCACAGAGACCCAGAGACACAGAGACTCAGAGACACAGAGTCCTAGAGACACAGAGACTCAGTGACTCAGAGACACAGAGACACAGAGACACAGAGACTCAGAGAATCAGAGACGCAGAGGCTGAGAGGCTCAGAGACTCAGAGACGCAGAGACACAGAGGCAAAGAGACTCAGAGACTCAGAGAGTCAGAGACGCAGAGACACAGAGTCTCAGAGACTCAGAGACGCAGAGACGCAGAGGCTCAGAGACTCAGAGACTCAGAGACGCAAAGACACTGAGGCTCAGAGACTCAGAGACACAAAGACACTGAGGCTCAGAGACACAGAGACTCAGAGACTCACAGACATAAAGGCTCAGAGGCTCAGAGACGCAGAGACTCAGAGACACAGATACACAGAGACACAGAGACTCAGAGAATCAGAGACGCAGAGGCTGAGAGGCTCAGAGACTCAGAGACGCAGAGACACAGAGGCAAAGAGACTCAGAGACTCAGAGACGCAGAGACACAGAGTCTCAGAGACTCAGAGACGCAGAGACGCAGAGGCTCAGAGACTCAGAGACTCAGAGACGCAGAGACACTGAGCCTCAGAGACTCAGAGACACAGAGACACAGAGACCCAGAGACACAGAGACTCAGAGACTCACAGACAGAGAGCCTCAGAGGCTCAGAGACCCAGAGACTCAGAGACACAGAGTCACAGAGACCCAGAGACACAGAGACTCAGAGACGCAGAGACACAGAGGCTGAGAGACTCTGGGACTCAGAGACACATAGACAGAGAGGCTCAGAGACGCAGACACACAGAGGGTCAGAGACACAGAGACTCAGAGACCCAGAGACACAGAGACTCACAGACACAGAGACCCAGAGACACAGAGACTCAGAGACTCAGAGACGCAGACACACAGAGGCTCAGAGACCCAGAGACTCAAAGACGCAGAGTCACAGAGACCCAGAGACACAGAGACCCAGAGACACAGAGACACAGGGACTCAGAAATACAGAGACGCAGAGGCTCAGAGACTCAGGGACTCAGAGACGCAGAGACACAGAGGCTCAGAATCGCAGACACACAGAGGCTCAAAGACGCAGAGACACAGAAACCCCGGGACTCAGAGACTCAGAGACACAGAGACACAGAGTCTCAGAGACTTACAGACACCGAGACACAGATGCTCAGAGACTCAGAGACACAGAGACTCAGAAACACAGAGACACAGATGGTCAGAGACTCAGAGACTCAGAGATGCAGAGACACAGAGGCTCAGAGACTCTGGGACTCAGAGACACATAGACAGAGAGGCTCTGAGACGCAGACGCACAGAGGGTCAGAGGCACAGAGACACAGAGACACAGAGACTCACAGACACAGAGACCCAGAGACACAGAGAGGCAGAGACTCAGAGACTCAGAGACATAGAGGCTCAGAGGCTCAGAGACCCAGAGACTCAGAGACACAGAGTCACAGAGACCCAGAGACACAGAGACTCAGAGACTCAGAGACGCAGAGACACATAGACAGAGAGGCTCAGAGATGCAGACACACAGAGGGTCAGAGACACAGAGACACAGAGACCCAGAGACACAGAGACTCACAGACACAGAGACCCAGAGACACAGAGAGGCAGAGACTCAGAGACACAGAGACTCAGAGACTCACAGGCATAGAGGCTCAGAGACCCAGAGACTCAGAGACGCAGAGTCACAGAGACCCAGAGACACAGAGACACAGAGACTCAGAGACACAGAGACTCAGAAAAACAGAGACGCAGAGACACAGAGGCTCAGAGACTCAGAGACTCAGAGACGCAGAGACACAGAGGCTCAGAGACTCAGAGACTCAGAGACACAGAGACTCAGAGACTCAGAGACGCAGAGACACAGAGGCTCAGAGACTCTGGGACTCAGAGACACATAGACAGAGAGGCTCAGAGACGCAGACGCACAGAGGGTCAGAGGCACAGAGACACAGAGACTCACGGACACAGAGACCCAGAGACACAGAGAGGCAGAGACTCAGAGGCACAGAGACTCAGAGACACAGTGACCCAGAGACTCAGAGACACAGAGTCACAGAAACCCAGAGACACAGAGACTCAGAGACGCAGAGACACTGAGGCTCAGAGACTCTGGGACTCAGAGACACATAGACAGAGAGGCTCAGAGACGCAGGCACACAGAGGGTCAGTGACGCAGAGACACAGAGACCCAGAGACACAGAGACTCACAGACACAGAGACCCAGAGACACAGAGAGGCAGAGACTCAGAGACACAGAGACTCAGAGACTCAGAGACATAGAGGCTCAGAGGCTCAGAGACCCAGAGACACAGAGTCACAGAGACCCAGAGACACAGAGACTCAGAGACACAGAGGCGCAGAGACACAGAGGCTCAGAGACTCTGGGACTCAGAGACACATAGACAGAGAGGCTCAGAGACGCAGACACACAGAGGGTCAGAGACACAGAGACACAGAGACCCAGAGACACAGAGACTCACAGACACAGAGACCCATAGACACAGAGACTCAGAGATTCAGAGACTCAGAGGCACAGAGTCTCAAAGACTCAGAGACGCAGAGAGACAGAGGCTCAGAGACTCTGGGACTCAGAGACACATAGACAGAGAAGCTCAGAGACGCAGGCACACAGAGGGTCAGTGACGCAGAGACACAGAGACCCAGAGACACAGAGACTCACAGACACAGAGACCCAGAGACACAGAGACTCAGAGACTCAGAGACATAGAGGCTCAGAGGCTCAGAGACCCAGAGACTCAGAGACACAGAGACTCAGAGACACAGAGGCGCAGAGACACAGAGGCTCAGAGACTCTTGGACTCAGAGACACATAGACAGAGAGGCTCAGAGACGCAGACACACAGAGGGTCAGAGACACAGAGACACAGAGACCCAGAGACACAGAGACTCACAGACACAGAGACCCAGAGACACAGAGAGGCAGAGACTCAGAGACACAGAGACTCAGAGACGCAGAGTCACAGAGACCCAGAGACACAGAGACACAGAAACTCAGAGACACAGAGATTCAGAAAAACAGAGACGCAGAGACTCAGAGACTCAGGGACTCAGGGACTCAGAGACGCAGAGACACAGAGGCTCAGAGTCGCAGACACACAGAGGCTCAAAGACGCAGAGACACAGAGACTCATAGACTCAGAGACACAGAGACACAGAGTCTCAGAGACTTACAGACACCGAGACACAGATGGTCAGAGACTCAGAGATGCAGAGACACAGAGGCTCAGAGACGCAGAGACACAGAGACCCAGAGACACAGAGACACAGAGACCCAGAGACACAGAGACTCAGAAAAACAGAGACGCCGAGACACAGAGGCTCAGTGACTCAGGGAGTCAGAGACGCAGAGACACAGAGGCTCAGAGACTCTGGGACTCAGAGACACATAGACAGAGAGGCTCAGAGACGCAGACACACAGAGGGTCAGAGACACAGAGACACAGAGACTCACAGACACAGAGACCCAGAGACACAGAGAGGCAGAGACTCAGAGACACAGAGACTCAGAGACTCAGAGACATAGAGGCTCAGAGGCTCATAGACCCAGAGACTCAGAGACGCAGAGTCACAGAGACCCAGAGACAAAGAGACACAGAGACTCAGAAAAACAGAGACGCAGACACACAGAGGCTCAGAGACTCAGGGACTCAGAGACGCAGACACACAGAGGCTAAAAGATGCAGAGACACAGATGGTCAGAGACTCAGTGACTCAGAGATGCAGAGACACAGAGGCTCAGAGACGCAGAGGCACAGAGACCCAGAGAGACAGAGACACAGAGACCCAGAGACTCAGAAAAACAGAGACGCAGAGACACAGAGGCTCAGAGACTCAGGGACTCAGAGACGCAGAGACACAGAGGCTCAGAGACGCAGACACAAAGAGGCTCAAAGACGCAGAGACACACAGACCCCGAGACACAGACACTCAGAGACTCAGAGACACAGAGACTCAGAGACACAGAGACCCAGAGACACAGATGGTCAGAGACTCAGAGACTCAGAGACGCAGAGACACAGAGGCTCAGAGACTCAGAGTCACTGACGCTCAGAGGCACAGAGACTCAGAGACACAGAGACCCAGTGACACAGAATCTCAGAGACTCAGAGACACAGAGACACAGAGACACAGAGTCTCAGAGACTTACAGACACCGAGACAAAGATGCTCAGAGACTCAGAGACACAGAGACTCAGAGACGCAGACACATAGGCTCAGAGACTCAGTGACTCAGAGACGCAGAGACACAGAGACTCAGAGACGTAGAGGCTCAGAGGCTCAGAGACGCAGAGACAAAGAGACCCAGAAACTCAGAGGCACAGAGACCCAGAGACACAGAGACTCAGAGACACAGAGTCCTAGAGACACAGAGACTCAGTGACTCAGAGACACAGAGACACAGAGACACAGAGACTCAGAGAATCAGAGACGCAGAGGCTGAGAGGCTCAGAGACTCAGAGACGCAGAGACACAGAGGCAAAGAGACTCAGAGACTCAGAGAGTCAGAGACGCAGAGACACAGAGTCTCAGAGACTCAGAGACGCAGAGACGCAGAGGCTCAGAGACTCAGAGACTCAGAGACGCAAAGACACTGAGGCTCAGAGACTCAGAGACACAGAGACACAGAGACCCAGAGACACAGAGACTCAGAGACTCACAGACATAAAGGCTCAGAGGCTCAGAGACGCAGAGACTCAGAGACACAGATACACAGAGACACAGAGACTCAGAGAATCAGAGACGCAGAGGCTGAGAGGCTCAGAGACTCAGAGACGCAGAGACACAGAGGCAAAGAGACTCAGAGACTCAGAGACGCAGAGACACAGAGTCTCAGAGACTCAGAGACGCAGAGACGCAGAGGCTCAGAGACTCAGAGACTCAGAGACGCAGAGACACTGAGCCTCAGAGACTCAGAGACACAGAGACACAGAGACCCAGAGACACAGAGACTCAGAGACTCACAGACAGAGAGGCTCAGAGGCTCAGAGACCCAGAGACTCAGAGACACAGAGTCACAGAGACCCAGAGACACAGAGACTCAGAGACACAGAGACACAGAGGCTGAGAGACTCTGGGACTCAGAGACACATAGACAGAGAGGCTCAGAGACGCAGACACACAGAGGGTCAGAGACACAGAGACTCAGAGACCCAGAGACACAGAGACTCACAGACACAGAGACCCAGAGACACAGAGACACAGAGACTCAGAGACGCAGACACACAGAGGCTCAGAGACCCAGAGACTCAGAGACACAGAGACTCACAGACACAGAGACCCAGAGACACAGAGAGGCAGAGACTCAGAGACACAGAGACTCAGAGACTCAGAGACATAGAGGCTCAGAGACCCAGAGACTCAGAGACGCAGAGTCACAGAGACCCAGAGATACAGAGACACAGAGACTCAGAGACACAGAGACTCAGAAAAACAGAGTCGCAGAGACACAGAGCCTCAGAGACTCAGGGACTCAGAGACGCAGAGACACAGAGGCTCAGAGACGCAGACATACAGAGGCTAAAAGACGAAGAGACACAGATGGTCAGAGACGCCGAGACTCAGAGATGCAGAGACACAGATGCTCAGAGACGCAGAGACACAGAGACCCAGAGACACAGAGACACAGAGACTCAGAAAAACAGAGACGTAGAGACACAGAGGCTCAGAGACTCAGGGAGTCAGAGGCGCAGAGACACAGAGGCTCAGAGACGCAGACACACAGAGGCTCAAAGACGCAGAGACACACAGACCCCGAGACTCAGAGACTCAGAGACACAGAGACTCAGAGACTCAGAGACACAGAGACACAGAGACACAGAGTCTCAGAGACTTACAGACACCGAGACACAGACACTCAGAGACTCAGAGACACAGAGACTCAGAGACACAGAGACCCAGAGACACAGATGCTCAGTGGCTCAGAGACTCAGAGACGCAGAGACGCAGAGACACAGATGGTCAGAGACTCAGAGACTCAGAGACGCAGAGACACAGAGGCTCAGAGACTCAGAGTCACTGACACTCAGAGACACAGAGACTCAGAGACTCAGAGACACAGAGACACAGAGTCTCAGAGGCTTACAGACACCGAGACAAAGATGCTCAGAGACGCAGAGACACAGAGACTCAGAGACGCAGAGACACATCGGCTCAGAGACTCAGTGACTCAGAGACGCAGAGACACAGAGACTCAGAGACGTAGAGGCTCAGAGGCTCAGAGACGCAGAGACAAAGAGACCCAGAAACTCAGAGGCACAGAGACCCAGAGACACAGAGACTCAGAGACACAGAGACCTAGAGACACAGAGACTCAGTGACTCAGAGACACAGAGACACAGAGACATCGAGGCTCAGAGGCTCAGAGAGCCAGAGACTCAGAGACTCAGAGACGCAGATACACAGAGACACAGAGACTCAGAGAATCAGAGACGCAGAGACTCAGAGACTCAGAGACTCAGAGACGCAGAGACACAGAGACTCAGAGACTCAGAGACGCAGAGACGCAGAGGCTCAGAGACTCAGAGACACAGAGACACTGTGACTCAGAGACGCAGAGCCACAGAGGCTCAGAGATACAGAGACACAGAGACACAGAGACTCAGAGACTCAGAGACGCAGAGACACAGAGGCTCAGAGACTCAAAGACTCAGAGACGCAGAGTCAGAGGCTCAGAGACTCAGAGACACAGAGATTCAGAGACGCAGGGACACAGAGGCTCAGGGACACAGAGGCTCAGTTACTCAGAGACTCAGCGACACGAAGACTAAGAGACACAGATGCTCAGAGACTCAGAGACTCAGAGACACAGATGCTCAGAGACTCAGAGACACAGAGACACAGAGACCCAGAGACTCAGAGACACAGAGACACAGAGGCTCAGAGACTCAGAGACACATAGACCCAGAGACACAGAGACTCAGAGACAAAGAGACACATAGGCTCTGAGTCTCAGTGACTCAGAGACGCAGAGACACAGAGACTCAGAGACGTAGAGGCTCAGAGGCTCAGAGACTCAGAGACCCTGAGACGCAGAGACTCAGAGACACAGAGACACATAGACTCAGAGTCACAGAGACCCAGAGGCACAGGGACTCAGAGACACAGAGAGACATAGACACAGAGTCTCAGTGACTCAGAGTCACAGAGACCCAGAGACTCAGAGATGCAGAGACATATAGGCTCAGAGTCTCAGTGACACAGAGACACAGAGACTCAGAGACGTAGAGGCTCAGCGACAACAGACATACAGGCTCAGAGGCTCAGAGACTCAGAGACTCAGAGACACAGAGACACAGAGACACAGAGTCTCAGAGACTTACAGACACCGAGACACAGACACTCAGAGACTCAGAGACACAGAGACTCAGAGACACAGAGACCCAGAGACACAGATGCTCAGTGGCTCAGAGACTCAGAGACGCAGAGACGCAGAGACACAGATGGTCAGAGACTCAGAGACTCAGAGACGCAGAGACACAGAGGCTCAGAGACTCAGAGTCACTGACACTCAGAGACACAGAGACTCAGAGACTCAGAGACACAGAGACACAGAGTCTCAGAGGCTTACAGACACCGAGACAAAGATGCTCAGAGACGCAGAGACACAGAGACTCAGAGACGCAGAGACACATCGGCTCAGAGACTCAGTGACTCAGAGACGCAGAGACACAGAGACTCAGAGACGTAGAGGCTCAGAGGCTCAGAGACGCAGAGACAAAGAGACCCAGAAACTCAGAGGCACAGAGACCCAGAGACACAGAGACTCAGAGACACAGAGACCTAGAGACACAGAGACTCAGTGACTCAGAGACACAGAGACACAGAGACATCGAGGCTCAGAGGCTCAGAGAGCCAGAGACTCAGAGACTCAGAGACGCAGATACACAGAGACACAGAGACTCAGAGAATCAGAGACGCAGAGACTCAGAGACTCAGAGACTCAGAGACGCAGAGACACAGAGACTCAGAGACTCAGAGACGCAGAGACGCAGAGGCTCAGAGACTCAGAGACACAGAGACACTGTGACTCAGAGACGCAGAGCCACAGAGGCTCAGAGATACAGAGACACAGAGACACAGAGACTCAGAGACTCAGAGACGCAGAGACGCAGAGGCTCAGAGACTCAGAGACACTGTGACTCAGAGACGCAGAGCCACAGAGGCTCAGAGATACAGAGACACAGAGACACAGAGACTCAGAGACTCAGAGACTCAGAGACGCAGAGACACAGAGGCTCAGAGACTCAAAGACTCAGAGACGCAGAGTCAGAGGCTCAGAGACTCAGAGACACAGAGATTCAGAGACGCAGGGACACAGAGGCTCAGGGACACAGAGGCTCAGTTACTCAGAGACTCAGCGACACGAAGACTAAGAGACACAGATGCTCAGAGACTCAGAGACTCAGAGACACAGATGCTCAGAGACTCAGAGACACAGAGACACAGAGACCCAGAGACTCAGAGACACAGAGACACAGAGGCTCAGAGACTCAGAGACACATAGACCCAGAGACACAGAGACTCAGAGACAAAGAGACACATAGGCTCTGAGTCTCAGTGACTCAGAGACGCAGAGACACAGAGACTCAGAGACGTAGAGGCTCAGAGGCTCAGAGACTCAGAGACCCTGAGACGCAGAGACTCAGAGACACAGAGACACATAGACTCAGAGTCACAGAGACCCAGAGGCACAGGGACTCAGAGACACAGAGAGACATAGACACAGAGTCTCAGTGACTCAGAGTCACAGAGACCCAGAGACTCAGAGATGCAGAGACATATAGGCTCAGAGTCTCAGTGACACAGAGACACAGAGACTCAGAGACGTAGAGGCTCAGCGACAACAGACATACAGGCTCAGAGGCTCAGAGACTCAGAGACTCAGAGACACAGAGACACAGAGACACAGAGTCTCAGAGACTTACAGACACCGAGACACAGACACTCAGAGACTCAGAGACACAGAGACTCAGAGACACAGAGACCCAGAGACACAGATGCTCAGTGGCTCAGAGACTCAGAGACGCAGAGACGCAGAGACACAGATGGTCAGAGACTCAGAGACTCAGAGACGCAGAGACACAGAGGCTCAGAGACTCAGAGTCACTGACACTCAGAGACACAGAGACTCAGAGACTCAGAGACACAGAGACACAGAGTCTCAGAGGCTTATGGACGAAAAGGGATTGGTTTAGATTAGTGGGTCAATGTTTTTTTTTAAAAATAAGACTGGTCGGCGCAACATTGTGGGCCGAAGGGCCTGTTCCGCGCTGTAATGTTCTATGTTCTATGTTCTATGGAGAACCAGAGACACAGAGACTGAGACCCAGAGACACAGAAACACAGAGACGCAGAGACACAGAGGCTCAGTGACTCAGAGACTCAGCGACACGTAGACTCAGAGACACAGATGCTCAGAGACTCAGCGACGCAGAGACGCAGAGGGTCAGAGACTCAGAGACACAGAGACCCAGAGACACAGAGACTCAGAGACGCAGAGACACAGAGGCTCAAAGACGCAGAGACACAGAGACACTGAGACTCAGAGACTCAGAGACGCAGAGACACAGAGGGTCAGAGACTCAGAGACACAGAGACCCTGAGACTCAGAGACTCAGAGACACAGAGACACCGAGTCTCAGAGACTTACAGACACCGAGACACAGATGCTCAGAGACGCAGAGACCCAGAGACTCAGAGACACAGAGACCCAGAGACACAGAGGCTGAGAGGCTCAGAGACTCAGAGACGCAGAGACACAGATGCTCAGTGGCTCAGAGACTCAGAGACGCAGAGACACAGATGGTCAGAGACTCAGAGACTCAGAGATGCAGAGACACAGAGGCTCAGAGACGCAGAGACACAGAGGCTCAGAGACACAGAGGCTCAGAGACTCAGAGTCACTGACACCCAGAGACACTGAGACTCAGAGACTCAGAGACGCAGAGACACAGAGGGTCAGAGACTCAGAGACACAGAGACCCTGAGACTCAGAGACTCAGAGACACAGAGACACCGAGTCTCAGAGACTTACAGACACCGAGACACAGATGCTCAGAGACACAGAAACTCAGAGACTCAGAGACACAGAGACTCAGAGACACTGAGACTAGAGAAACAGGGACTCAGAGACCCAGAGACCCAGAGACACAGAGACGCAGAGATCCAGAGACACAGAGGCGCAGAGACACAGAGAACAATAGACGCAGAGACTCAGAGATTCAGAGACGCAGAGACACAGAGGCTCAGACACGCAGAGACACAGAGGCTCAGGGGCACAGAGACCCAGATACACTGAGACTCAGAGACGCAGAGACGTAGAGACACAGAGACACAGATGCGCAGAGACACAGAGGCGCAGAGACACAGAGACACAGAGGCTCAGAGACTCAGAGACACATAGACCCAGAAGCACAGAGACTCAGAGACGCAGAGACACATAGGCTCAGAGTCTCAGTGACTCAGAGACGCAGAGACACAGACACTCAGAGACGTAGAGGCTCAGAGGCTCAGAGACGCAGAGACACAGAGACCCAGAAACTCAGAGACACAGAGACCCAGAGACACAGAGACCGAGAGACACAGAGACTCAGAGACTCAGAGACGCAGAGACACAGAGGCTCAGAGACTCAGAGAGACAGAGACCCAGAGACACAGAGACTCAGAAACACAGAGACGCAGAGACACAGAGGCTCAGAGACTCTGAGATACAGAGACCCAGAGGCTGAGAGACTCAGAGGCTCAGAGACCCTGAGACGCAGAGACTCAGAGACACAGAGACTCAGAGACTCAGAGAATCAGAGACACAGAGACTCAGAGTCACAGAGACACAGAGACATACAGACACCGAGACACAGATGCTCAGAGACTCAGAGTCACAGAGACCCAGAGACACAGATACTCAGAGTCTCAGAGACTCAGCGACATGGAGAACCAGAGACACAGAGACAGAGACCCAGAGACACAGAGACACAGAAACACAGAGACGCAGAGACACAGAGGCTCAGTGACTCAGAGACTCAGCGACACGTAGACTCAGAGACACAGATGCTCCGAGACTCAGAGACGCAGAGACACAGAGGCTCAGAGACTCTGGGACTCAGAGACACATAGACACAAAGGCTCAGAGACACTGAGACTCAGAGACTCAGAGACGCAGAGACACAGAGGGTCAGAGACTCAGAGACACAGAGATACAGAGACCCAGAGACACAGAGACTCAGAAAGACAGAGACGCGGAGACACAGAGGCTCAGAGACTCAGAGACGCAGAGACACAGAGGCTCAGAGACTCTGGGACTCAGAGACACATAGACAGAGAGGCTCAGAGACGCAGGCACACAGAGGCTCAGAGACACAGAGACACAGAGACTCACAGACACAGAGACCCAGAGACACAGAGAGGCAGAGACTCAGAGGCACAGAGACTCAGAGACTCACAGACAAATAGGCTCAGAGGCTCAGAGATCCAGAGACTCAGAGACACAGAGTCACAGAGACCCAGAGACACAGAGACTCAGAGACGCAGAGACACAGAGGCTCAGAGTCTCAGTGACTCAGAGACGCAGAGACACAGACACTCAGAGACGTAGAGGCTCAGAGGCTCAGAGACGCAGAGACACAGAGACCCAGAAACTCAGAGACACAGCGACCCAGAGACACAGAGACCGAGAGACACAGAGACTCAGAGACTCAGAGACGCAGAGACACAGAGGCTCAGAGACTCAGAGAGACAGAGGCCCAGAGACACAGAGACTCAGAAACACAGAGACGCAGAGACACAGAGGCTCAGAGACTCTGAGATACAGAGACTCAGAGGCTGAGAGACTCAGAGGCTCAGAGACCCTGAGACGCAGAGACTCAGAGACACAGAGACACAGAGACTCAGAGACTCAGAGAATCAGAGACACAGAGACTCAGAGTCACAGAGACACAGAGACATACAGACACCGAGACACAGATGCTCAGAGACTCAGAGACACAGAGACCCAGAGACACAGAGACTCAGAAACACAGAGACGCAGAGACACAGACGCTCAGAGACTCTGAGAATCAGAGACGCAGAGACTCAGAGTCACAGAGACCCAGAGACACAGATACTCAGAGTCTCAGAGACTCAGCGACATGGAGAACCAGAGACACAGAGACAGAGACCCAGAGACACAGAGACACAGAAACACAGAGACGCAGAGACACAGAGGCTCAGTGACTCAGAGACTCAGCGACACGTAGACTCAGAGACACAGATGCTCCGAGACTCAGAGACGCAGAGACACAGAGGCTCAGAGACTCTGGGACTCAGAGACACATAGACACAAAGGCTCAAAGACACTGAGACTCAGAGACTCAGAGACGCAGAGACACAGAGGGTCAGAGACTCAGAGACACAGAGACACAGAGACTCAGAAACACAGAGACTCAGAGACCCTGAGACGCAGAGACTCAGAGGCACAGAGAAACAGAGACTCAGAGACTCAGAGAATCAGAGACTCAGAGACTCAGAGACCCTGAGACGCAGAGACTCAGAGACACAGAGACTCAGAGACTCAGAGAATCAGAGACGCAGAGTCTCAGAGTCACAGAGACCCAGAGACATACAGACACCGAGACACAGATGCTCAGAGACACAGAGGCCCAGAGACACAGAGACTCAGAAAGACAGAGACGCGGAGACACAGAGGCTCAGAGACTCAGAGACACAGAGACTCAGAGACTCAGAGAATCAGGGACTCAGAGACCCAGAGTCACAGAGACAGAGAGACGCAGAGACGCAGAGACACAGAGGCTCAGAGACTCAGAGACCCAGAGACACAGAGACTCAGAGACTCAGAGACGCAGAGACACAGAGGCTCAGAGACTCTGGGACTCAGAGACACATAGACAGAGAGGCTCAGAGACGCAGGCACACAGAGGCTCAGAGACACAGAGACACAGAGACTCACAGACACAGAGACCCAGAGACACAGAGAGGCAGAGACTCAGAGGCACAGAGACTCAGAGACTCACAGACAAATAGGCTCAGAGGCTCAGAGATCCAGAGACTCAGAGACACAGAGTCACAGAGACCCAGAGACACAGAGACTCAGAGACGCAGAGACACAGAGGCTCAGAGACTCTGGGACTCAGAGACACATAGACAGAGAGGCTCAGAGACGCAGGCACACAGAGGCTCAGAGACACAGAGACACAGAGACTCACAGACACAGAGACCCAGAGACACAGAGAGGCAGAGACTCAGAGACACCGAGACTCAGAGACTCACAGACATAGAGGCTCAGAGACCCAGAGACTCAGAGACACAGAGCCCCGAGACACAGAGACTCAGAGACACAGAGACACTGAGACACAGGGACTCAGAGACCCAGAGACAAAGAGACTCAGAGACGCAGAGACACAGGGGCTCAGAGACGCAGAGACACAGAGGCTCAGAGACACAGAGACCCAGAGACACTGAGACACAGAGACTCAGACACAGAGACCCAGAGTCACAGTGACTCAGAGACGCAGAGACACAGAGGCTCAGAGACGCAGACAACAGAGGCTCAAAGACGCAGAGACACAGAAACCCTGAGACTCAGAGACTCAGAGACACAGAGACTCTGAGACTCTGAGACTCAGAGACACAGAGACACAGAGTCTCAGAGACTTACAGACACCGAGACACAGATGCTCAGAGACGCAGAGAGACAGAGGCTCAGAGACTCTGGGACTCAGAGACACATAGACAGAGAGGCTCAGAGACGCAGACACACAGAGGGTCAGAGACACAGAGACACAGAGACCCAGAGACACAGAGACTCACAGACACAGAGACCCAGATACACAGAGAGGCAGAGACTCAGAGACACAGAGACTCAGAGACTCAGAGACATAGAGGCTCAGAGGCTCAGAGACCCAGAGACTCAGAGACGCAGAGTCACAGAGACCCAGAGACACAGAGACACAGAGACTCAGAGACACAGAGACTCAGAAAAACAGAGACGCAGAGACACAGAGGCTCAGAGTCGCAGACACACAGAGGCTCAAAGACGCAGAGACACAGAGACCCCGGGACTCAGAGACTCAGAGACACAGAGACTCAGAGACATAGAGTCTTAGAGACACAGAGTCTCAGAGACTTACAGACACCGAGACACAAACGCTCAGAGACTCAGAGACACAGAGACTCAGAGACACAGAGACACAGATGGTCAGAGACTCCGAGATGCAGAGACACAGAGGCTCAGAGACGCAGAGACACAGAGACCCAGAGACACAGAGACACAGAGACGCAGAGACACAGAGGCTCAGAGACACAGAGACACAGAGACACAGAGACTCACAGACACAGAGA
The DNA here is from genome assembly GCF_965287045.1 of Carcharhinus amblyrhynchos. Classification (NCBI taxonomy): domain Eukaryota; kingdom Metazoa; phylum Chordata; class Chondrichthyes; order Carcharhiniformes; family Carcharhinidae; genus Carcharhinus; species Carcharhinus amblyrhynchos. The sequence goes on along the minus strand of NW_027649953.1, from coordinate 168,116 downwards.
CCCAGAGACACAGAGAGGCAGAGACTCAGAGACACAGAGACTCAGAGACTCAGAGACATAGAGGCTCAGAGACCCAGAGACTCAGAGACGCAGAGTCACAGAGACCCAGAGATACAGAGACACAGAGACTCAGAGACACAGAGACTCAGAAAAACAGAGTCGCAGAGACACAGAGCCTCAGAGACTCAGGGACTCAGAGACGCAGAGACACAGAGGCTCAGAGACGCAGACATACAGAGGCTAAAAGACGAAGAGACACAGATGGTCAGAGACGCCGAGACTCAGAGATGCAGAGACACAGATGCTCAGAGACGCAGAGACACAGAGACCCAGAGACACAGAGACACAGAGACTCAGAAAAACAGAGACGTAGAGACACAGAGGCTCAGAGACTCAGGGAGTCAGAGGCGCAGAGACACAGAGGCTCAGAGACGCAGACACACAGAGGCTCAAAGACGCAGAGACACACAGACCCCGAGACTCAGAGACTCAGAGACACAGAGACTCAGAGACTCAGAGACACAGAGACACAGAGACACAGAGTCTCAGAGACTTACAGACACCGAGACACAGACACTCAGAGACTCAGAGACACAGAGACTCAGAGACACAGAGACCCAGAGACACAGATGCTCAGTGGCTCAGAGACTCAGAGACGCAGAGACGCAGAGACACAGATGGTCAGAGACTCAGAGACTCAGAGACGCAGAGACACAGAGGCTCAGAGACTCAGAGTCACTGACACTCAGAGACACAGAGACTCAGAGACTCAGAGACACAGAGACACAGAGTCTCAGAGGCTTACAGACACCGAGACAAAGATGCTCAGAGACGCAGAGACACAGAGACTCAGAGACGCAGAGACACATCGGCTCAGAGACTCAGTGACTCAGAGACGCAGAGACACAGAGACTCAGAGACGCAGAGCCACAGAGGCTCAGAGATACAGAGACACAGAGACACAGAGACACAGAGACTCAGAGACTCAGAGACTCAGAGACGCAGAGACACAGAGGCTCAGAGACTCAAAGACTCAGAGACGCAGAGTCAGAGGCTCAGAGACTCAGAGACACAGAGATTCAGAGACGCAGGGACACAGAGGCTCAGGGACACAGAGGCTCAGTTACTCAGAGACTCAGCGACACGAAGACTAAGAGACACAGATGCTCAGAGACTCAGAGACTCAGAGACACAGATGCTCAGAGACTCAGAGACATAGAGACACAGAGACCCAGAGACTCAGAGACACAGAGACACAGAGGCTCAGAGACTCAGAGACACATAGACCCAGAGACACAGAGACTCAGAGACAAAGAGACACATAGGCTCTGAGTCTCAGTGACTCAGAGACGCAGAGACACAGAGACTCAGAGACGTAGAGGCTCAGAGGCTCAGAGACTCAGAGACCCTGAGACGCAGAGACTCAGAGACACAGAGACACATAGACTCAGAGTCACAGAGACCCAGAGGCACAGGGACTCAGAGACACAGAGAGACATAGACACAGAGTCTCAGTGACTCAGAGTCACAGAGACCCAGAGACTCAGAGATGCAGAGACATATAGGCTCAGAGTCTCAGTGACACAGAGACACAGAGACTCAGAGACGTAGAGGCTCAGCGACAACAGACATACAGGCTCAGAGGCTCAGAGACCCAGAGACTCAGAGACACAGAGTCACAGAGACCCAGAGACACAGAGGCTCAGAGACTCAGAGGCGCAGAGACACAGAGGCTCAGAGACTCTGGGACTCAGAGACACATAGACAGAGAGGCTCAGAGACGCAGACACACAGAGGGTCAGAGACACAGAGACACAGAGACCCAGAGACACAGAGACTCACAGACACAGAGACCCAGAGACACAGAGAGGCAGAGACTCAGAGACACAGAGACACAGAGATATAGAGGCTCAGAGGCTCAGAGACCCAGAGACTCAGAGACGCAGAATCACAGAGACCCAGAGACACAGAGACTCAGAGACACAGAGACTCAGAAAAACAGAGACGCAGAGACACAGAGGCTCAAAGTCGCAGACACACAGAGGCTTAAAGACGCAGAGACACAGACACCCCGGGACTCAGAGACTCAGAGACACAGAGACTCAGAGACTCATAGACACAGAGACACAGAGACACAGAGTCTCAGAGACTTACTGACACCGAGACACAGATGCTCAGAGACTCAGAGACACAGAGACTCAGAGACACAGAGACACAGATGGTCAGAGACTCAGAGACTCAGAGATGCAGAGACACAGAGGCTCAGAGACGCAGAGACACAGAGACCCAGAGACACAAAGACTCAGAAAAACAGAGACGCAGAGACACAGAGACTCAGGGAGTCAGAGACGCAGAGACACAGAGGCTCAGAGACTCTGGGACTCAGAGACACATAGACAGAGAGGCTCAGAGACGCAGACACACAGAGGGTCAGAGACCCAGAGACACAGAGAGGCAGATACCCAGAGACACAGAGACTCAGAGACTCAGAGACATAGAGGCTCAGAGGCTCATAGACCCAGAGACTCAGAGACGCAGAGTCACAGAGACCCAGAGACAAAGAGACACAGAGACTCAGAAAAACAGAGACGCAGACACACAGAGGCTCAGAGACTCAGGGACTCAGAGACGCAGACACACAGAGGCTAAAAGATGCAGAGACACAGATGGTCAGAGACTCAGAGACTCAGAGATGCAGAGACACAGAGGCTCAGAGACGCAGAGGCACAGAGACCCAGAGAGACAGAGACACAGAGACCCAGAGACTCAGAAAAACAGAGACGCAGAGACACAGAGGCTCAGAGACTCAGGGACTCAGAGACGCAGAGACACAGAGGCTCAGAGACGCAGACACAAAGAGGCTCAAAGACGCAGAGACACACAGACCCCGAGACTCAGAGACTCAGAGACACAGAGACTCAGAGACTCAGAGACTCAGAGACACAGAGACACAGAGTCTCAGAGACTTACAGACACCGAGACACAGACACTCAGAGACTCAGAGACACAGAGACTCAGAGACACAGAGACCCAGAGACACAGATGGTCAGAGACTCAGAGACTCAGAGATGCAGAGACACAGAGGCTCAGAGACTCAGAGTCACTGACGCTCAGAGGCACAGAGACTCAGAGACACAGAGACCCAGTGACACAGAATCTCAGAGACTCAGAGACACAGAGACACAGAGACACAGAGTCTCAGAGACTTACAGACACCGAGACAAAGATGCTCAGAGACTCAGAGACACAGAGACTCAGAGACGCAGACACATAGGCTCAGAGACTCAGTGACTCAGAGACGCAGAGACACAGAGACTCAGAGACGTAGAGGCTCAGAGGCTCAGAGACGCAGAGACAAAGAGACCCAGAAACTCAGAGGCACAGAGACCCAGAGACACAGAGACTCAGAGACACAGAGTCCTAGAGACACAGAGACTCAGTGACTCAGAGACACAGAGACACAGAGACACAGAGACTCAGAGAATCAGAGACGCAGAGGCTGAGAGGCTCAGAGACTCAGAGACGCAGAGACACAGAGGCAAAGAGACTCAGAGACTCAGAGAGTCAGAGACGCAGAGACACAGAGTCTCAGAGACTCAGAGACGCAGAGACGCAGAGGCTCAGAGACTCAGAGACTCAGAGACGCAAAGACACTGAGGCTCAGAGACTCAGAGACACAAAGACACTGAGGCTCAGAGACACAGAGACTCAGAGACTCACAGACATAAAGGCTCAGAGGCTCAGAGACGCAGAGACTCAGAGACACAGATACACAGAGACACAGAGACTCAGAGAATCAGAGACGCAGAGGCTGAGAGGCTCAGAGACTCAGAGACGCAGAGACACAGAGGCAAAGAGACTCAGAGACTCAGAGACGCAGAGACACAGAGTCTCAGAGACTCAGAGACGCAGAGACGCAGAGGCTCAGAGACTCAGAGACTCAGAGACGCAGAGACACTGAGCCTCAGAGACTCAGAGACACAGAGACACAGAGACCCAGAGACACAGAGACTCAGAGACTCACAGACAGAGAGCCTCAGAGGCTCAGAGACCCAGAGACTCAGAGACACAGAGTCACAGAGACCCAGAGACACAAAGACTCAGAGACGCAGAGACACAGAGGCTGAGAGACTCTGGGACTCAGAGACACATAGACAGAGAGGCTCAGAGACGCAGACACACAGAGGGTCAGAGACACAGAGACTCAGAGACCCAGAGACACAGAGACTCACAGACACAGAGACCCAGAGACACAGAGACTCAGAGACTCAGAGACGCAGACACACAGAGGCTCAGAGACCCAGAGACTCAGAGACGCAGAGTCACAGAGACCCAGAGACACAGAGACCCAGAGACACAGAGACACAGGGACTCAGAGACACAGAGACTCAGAAATACAGAGACGCAGAGGCTCAGAGACTCAGGGACTCAGAGACGCAGAGACACAGAGGCTCAGAATCGCAGACACACAGAGGCTCAAAGACGCAGAGACACAGAAACCCCGGGACTCAGAGACTCAGAGACACAGAGACACAGAGTCTCAGAGACTTACAGACACCGAGACACAGATGCTCAGAGACTCAGAGACACAGAGACTCAGAAACACAGAGACACAGATGGTCAGAGACTCAGAGACTCAGAGATGCAGAGACACAGAGGCTCAGAGACTCTGGGACTCAGAGACACATAGACAGAGAGGCTCTGAGACGCAGACGCACAGAGGGTCAGAGGCACAGAGACACAGAGACACAGAGACTCACAGACACAGAGACCCAGAGACACAGAGAGGCAGAGACTCAGAGACTCAGAGACATAGAGGCTCAGAGGCTCAGAGACCCAGAGACTCAGAGACACAGAGTCACAGAGACCCAGAGACACAGAGACTCAGAGACTCAGAGACGCAGAGACACATAGACAGAGAGGCTCAGAGATGCAGACACACAGAGGGTCAGAGACACAGAGACACAGAGACCCAGAGACACAGAGACTCACAGACACAGAGACCCAGAGACACAGAGAGGCAGAGACTCAGAGACACAGAGACTCAGAGACTCACAGGCATAGAGGCTCAGAGACCCAGAGACTCAGAGACGCAGAGTCACAGAGACCCAGAGACACAGAGACACAGAGACTCAGAGACACAGAGACTCAGAAAAACAGAGACGCAGAGACACAGAGGCTCAGAGACTCAGAGACTCAGAGACGCAGAGACACAGAGGCTCAGAGACTCAGAGACTCAGAGACACAGAGACTCAGAGACTCAGAGACGCAGAGACACAGAGGCTCAGAGACTCTGGGACTCAGAGACACATAGACAGAGAGGCTCAGAGACGCAGACGCACAGAGGGTCAGAGGCACAGAGACACAGAGACTCACGGACACAGAGACCCAGAGACACAGAGAGGCAGAGACTCAGAGGCACAGAGACTCAGAGACACAGTGACCCAGAGACTCAGAGACACAGAGTCACAGAAACCCAGAGACACAGAGACTCAGAGACGCAGAGACACTGAGGCTCAGAGACTCTGGGACTCAGAGACACATAGACAGAGAGGCTCAGAGACGCAGGCACACAGAGGGTCAGTGACGCAGAGACACAGAGACCCAGAGACACAGAGACTCACAGACACAGAGACCCAGAGACACAGAGAGGCAGAGACTCAGAGACACAGAGACTCAGAGACTCAGAGACATAGAGGCTCAGAGGCTCAGAGACCCAGAGACTCAGAGACACAGAGTCACAGAGACCCAGAGACACAGAGACTCAGAGACACAGAGGCGCAGAGACACAGAGGCTCAGAGACTCTGGGACTCAGAGACACATAGACAGAGAGGCTCAGAGACGCAGACACACAGAGGGTCAGAGACACAGAGACACAGAGACCCAGAGACACAGAGACTCACAGACACAGAGACCCATAGACACAGAGACTCAGAGATTCAGAGACTCAGAGGCACCGAGTCTCAAAGACTCAGAGACGCAGAGAGACAGAGGCTCAGAGACTCTGGGACTCAGAGACACATAGACAGAGAAGCTCAGAGACGCAGGCACACAGAGGGTCAGTGACGCAGAGACACAGAGACCCAGAGACACAGAGACTCACAGACACAGAGACCCAGAGACACAGAGAGGCAGAGACTCAGAGACACAGAGACTCAGAGACTCAGAGACATAGAGGCTCAGAGGCTCAGAGACCCAGAGACTCAGAGACACAGAGACTCAGAGACACAGAGGCGCAGAGACACAGAGGCTCAGAGACTCTGGGACTCAGAGACACATAGACAGAGAGGCTCAGAGACGCAGACACACAGAGGGTCAGAGACACAGAGACACAGAGACCCAGAGACACAGAGACTCACAGACACAGAGACCCAGAGACACAGAGAGGCAGAGACTCAGAGACACAGAGACTCAGAGACGCAGAGTCACAGAGACCCAGAGACACAGAGACACAGAAACTCAGAGACACAGAGATTCAGAAAAACAGAGACGCAGAGACTCAGAGACTCAGGGACTCAGGGACTCAGAGACGCAGAGACACAGAGGCTCAGAGTCGCAGACACACAGAGGCTCAAAGACGCAGAGACACAGAGACTCATAGACTCAGAGACACAGAGACACAGAGTCTCAGAGACTTACAGACACCGAGACACAGATGGTCAGAGACTCAGAGATGCAGAGACACAGAGGCTCAGAGACGCAGAGACACAGAGACCCAGAGACACAGAGACACAGAGACCCAGAGACACAGAGACTCAGAAAAACAGAGACGCCGAGACACAGAGGCTCAGTGACTCAGGGAGTCAGAGACGCAGAGACACAGAGGCTCAGAGACTCTGGGACTCAGAGACACATAGACAGAGAGGCTCAGAGACGCAGACACACAGAGGGTCAGAGACACAGAGACACAGAGACTCACAGACACAGAGACCCAGAGACACAGAGAGGCAGAGACTCAGAGACACAGAGACTCAGAGACTCAGAGACATAGAGGCTCAGAGGCTCATAGACCCAGAGACTCAGAGACGCAGAGTCACAGAGACCCAGAGACAAAGAGACACAGAGACTCAGAAAAACAGAGACGCAGACACACAGAGGCTCAGAGACTCAGGGACTCAGAGACGCAGACACACAGAGGCTAAAAGATGCAGAGACACAGATGGTCAGAGACTCAGTGACTCAGAGATGCAGAGACACAGAGGCTCAGAGACGCAGAGGCACAGAGACCCAGAGAGACAGAGACACAGAGACCCAGAGACTCAGAAAAACAGAGACGCAGAGACACAGAGGCTCAGAGACTCAGGGACTCAGAGACGCAGAGACACAGAGGCTCAGAGACGCAGACACAAAGAGGCTCAAAGACGCAGAGACACACAGACCCCGAGACACAGACACTCAGAGACTCAGAGACACAGAGACTCAGAGACACAGAGACCCAGAGACACAGATGGTCAGAGACTCAGAGACTCAGAGACGCAGAGACACAGAGGCTCAGAGACTCAGAGTCACTGACGCTCAGAGGCACAGAGACTCAGAGACACAGAGACCCAGTGACACAGAATCTCAGAGACTCAGAGACACAGAGACACAGAGACACAGAGTCTCAGAGACTTACAGACACCGAGACAAAGATGCTCAGAGACTCAGAGACACAGAGACTCAGAGACGCAGACACATAGGCTCAGAGACTCAGTGACTCAGAGACGCAGAGACACAGAGACTCAGAGACGTAGAGGCTCAGAGGCTCAGAGACGCAGAGACAAAGAGACCCAGAAACTCAGAGGCACAGAGACCCAGAGACACAGAGACTCAGAGACACAGAGTCCTAGAGACACAGAGACTCAGTGACTCAGAGACACAGAGACACAGAGACACAGAGACTCAGAGAATCAGAGACGCAGAGGCTGAGAGGCTCAGAGACTCAGAGACGCAGAGACACAGAGGCAAAGAGACTCAGAGACTCAGAGAGTCAGAGACGCAGAGACACAGAGTCTCAGAGACTCAGAGACGCAGAGACGCAGAGGCTCAGAGACTCAGAGACTCAGAGACGCAAAGACACTGAGGCTCAGAGACTCAGAGACACAGAGACACAGAGACCCAGAGACACAGAGACTCAGAGACTCACAGACATAAAGGCTCAGAGGCTCAGAGACGCAGAGACTCAGAGACACAGATACACAGAGACACAGAGACTCAGAGAATCAGAGACGCAGAGGCTGAGAGGCTCAGAGACTCAGAGACGCAGAGACACAGAGGCAAAGAGACTCAGAGACTCAGAGACGCAGAGACACAGAGTCTCAGAGACTCAGAGACGCAGAGACGCAGAGGCTCAGAGACTCAGAGACTCAGAGACGCAGAGACACTGAGCCTCAGAGACTCAGAGACACAGAGACACAGAGACCCAGAGACACAGAGACTCAGAGACTCACAGACAGAGAGGCTCAGAGGCTCAGAGACCCAGAGACTCAGAGACACAGAGTCACAGAGACCCAGAGACACAGAGACTCAGAGACACAGAGACACAGAGGCTGAGAGACTCTGGGACTCAGAGACACATAGACAGAGAGGCTCAGAGACGCAGACACACAGAGGGTCAGAGACACAGAGACTCCGAGATGCAGAGACACAGAGGCTCAGAGACGCAGAGACACAGAGACCCAGAGACACAGAGACACAGAGACGCAGAGACACAGAGGCTCAGAGACACAGAGACACAGAGACACAGAGACTCACAGACACAGAGACCCAGAGACACAGAGAGGCAGAGACTCAGAGACACAGAGACTCAGAGACTCAGAGACATAGAGGCTCAGAGACCCAGAGACTCAGAGACGCAGAGTCACAGAGACCCAGAGATACAGAGACACAGAGACTCAGAGACACAGAGACTCAGAAAAACAGAGTCGCAGAGACACAGAGCCTCAGAGACTCAGGGACTCAGAGACGCAGAGACACAGAGGCTCAGAGACGCAGACATACAGAGGCTAAAAGACGAAGAGACACAGATGGTCAGAGACGCCGAGACTCAGAGATGCAGAGACACAGATGCTCAGAGACGCAGAGACACAGAGACCCAGAGACACAGAGACTCAGAAAAACAGAGACGTAGAGACACAGAGGCTCAGAGACTCAGGGAGTCAGAGGCGCAGAGACACAGAGGCTCAGAGACGCAGACACACAGAGGCTCAAAGACGCAGAGACACACAGACCCCGAGACTCAGAGACTCAGAGACACAGAGACTCAGAGACTCAGAGACACAGAGACACAGAGACACAGAGTCTCAGAGACTTACAGACACCGAGACACAGACACTCAGAGACTCAGGGACACAGAGACTCAGAGACACAGAGACCCAGAGACACAGATGCTCAGTGGCTCAGAGACTCAGAGACGCAGAGACGCAGAGACACAGATGGTCAGAGACTCAGAGACTCAGAGACGCAGAGACACAGAGGCTCAGAGACTCAGAGTCACTGACACTCAGAGACACAGAGACTCAGAGACTCAGAGACACAGAGACACAGAGTCTCAGAGGCTTACAGACACCGAGACAAAGATGCTCAGAGACGCAGAGACACAGAGACTCAGAGACGCAGAGACACATCGGCTCAGAGACTCAGTGACTCAGAGACGCAGAGACACAGAGACTCAGAGACGTAGAGGCTCAGAGGCTCAGAGACGCAGAGACAAAGAGACCCAGAAACTCAGAGGCACAGAGACCCAGAGACACAGAGACTCAGAGACACAGAGACCTAGAGACACAGAGACTCAGTGACTCAGAGACACAGAGACACAGAGACATCGAGGCTCAGAGGCTCAGAGAGCCAGAGACTCAGAGACTCAGAGACGCAGATACACAGAGACACAGAGACTCAGAGAATCAGAGATGCAGAGACTCAGAGACTCAGAGACTCAGAGACGCAGAGACACAGAGACTCAGAGACTCAGAGACGCAGAGACGCAGAGGCTCAGAGACTCAGAGACACTGTGACTCAGAGACGCAGAGCCACAGAGGCTCAGAGATACAGAGACACAGAGACACAGAGACTCAGAGACTCAGAGACTCAGAGACGCAGAGACACAGAGGCTCAGAGACTCAAAGACTCAGAGACGCAGAGACAGAGGCTCAGAGACTCAGAGACACAGAGATTCAGAGACGCAGGGACACAGAGGCTCAGGGACACAGAGGCTCAGTTACTCAGAGACTCAGCGACACGAAGACTAAGAGACACAGATGCTCAGAGACTCAGAGACTCAGAGACACAGATGCTCAGAGACGCAGAGACACAGAGACACAGAGACCCAGAGACTCAGAGACACAGAGACACAGAGGCTCAGAGACTCAGAGACACATAGACCCAGAGACACAGAGACTCAGAGACAAAGAGACACATAGGCTCTGAGTCTCAGTGACTCAGAGACGCAGAGACACAGAGACTCAGAGACGTAGAGGCTCAGAGGCTCAGAGACTCAGAGACCCTGAGACGCAGAGACTCAGAGACACAGAGACACATAGACTCAGAGTCACAGAGACCCAGAGGCACAGGGACTCAGAGACACAGAGAGACATAGACACAGAGTCTCAGTGACTCAGAGTCACAGAGACCCAGAGACTCAGAGATGCAGAGACATATAGGCTCAGAGTCTCAGTGACACAGAGACACAGAGACTCAGAGACGTAGAGGCTCAGCGACAACAGACATACAGGCTCAGAGGCTCAGAGACCCAGAGACTCAGAGACACAGAGTCACAGAGACCCAGAGACACAGAGGCTCAGAGACTCAGAGGCGCAGAGACACAGAGGCTCAGAGACTCTGGGACTCAGAGACACATAGACAGAGAGGCTCAGAGACGCAGACACACAGAGGGTCAGAGACACAGAGACACAGAGACCCAGAGACACAGAGACTCACAGACACAGAGACCCAGAGACACAGAGAGGCAGAGACTCAGAGACACAGAGACTCAGAGACATAGAGGCTCAGAGGCTCAGAGACCCAGAGACTCAGAGACGCAGAATCACAGAGACCCAGAGACACAGAGACTCAGAGACACAGAGACTCAGAAAAACAGAGACGCAGAGACACAGAGGCTCAAAGTCGCAGACACACAGAGGCTTAAAGACGCAGAGACACAGACACCCCGGGACTCAGAGACTCAGAGACACAGAGACTCAGAGACTCATAGACACAGAGACACAGAGACACAGAGTCTCAGAGACTTACTGACACAGAGACACAGATGGTCAGAGACTCAGAGACTCAGAGATGCAGAGACACAGAGGCTCAGAGACGCAGAGACACAGAGACCCAGAGACACAGAGACACAGAGACCCAGAGACACAAAGACTCAGAAAAACAGAGACGCAGAGACACAGAGACTCAGGGAGTCAGAGACGCAGAGACACAGAGGCTCAGAGACTCTGGGACTCAGAGACACATAGACAGAGAGGCTCAGAGACGCAGACACACAGAGGGTCAGAGACCCAGAGACACAGAGAGGCAGATACCCAGAGACACAGAGACTCAGAGACTCAGAGACATAGAGGCTCAGAGGCTCATAGACCCAGAGACTCAGAGACGCAGAGTCACAGAGACCCAGAGACAAAGAGACACAGAGACTCAGAAAAACAGAGACGCAGACACACAGAGGCTCAGAGACTCAGGGACTCAGAGACGCAGACACACAGAGGCTAAAAGATGCAGAGACACAGATGGTCAGAGACTCAGAGACTCAGAGATGCAGAGACACAGAGGCTCAGAGACGCAGAGGCACAGAGACCCAGAGAGACAGAGACACAGAGACCCAGAGACTCAGAAAAACAGAGACGCAGAGACACAGAGGCTCAGAGACTCAGGGACTCAGAGACGCAGAGACACAGAGGCTCAGAGACGCAGACACAAAGAGGCTCAAAGACGCAGAGACACACAGACCCCGAGACTCAGAGACTCAGAGACACAGAGACTCAGAGACTCAGAGACTCAGAGACACAGAGTCTCAGAGACTTACAGACACCGAGACACAGACACTCAGAGACTCAGAGACACAGAGACTCAGAGACACAGAGACCCAGAGACACAGATGGTCAGAGACTCAGAGACTCAGAGATGCAGAGACACAGAGGCTCAGAGACTCAGAGTCACTGACGCTCAGAGGCACAGAGACTCAGAGACACAGAGACCCAGTGACACAGAATCTCAGAGACTCAGAGACACAGAGACACAGAGACACAGAGTCTCAGAGACTTACAGACACCGAGACAAAGATGCTCAGAGACTCAGAGACACAGAGACTCAGAGACGCAGACACATAGGCTCAGAGACTCAGTGACTCAGAGACGCAGAGACACAGAGACTCAGAGACGTAGAGGCTCAGAGGCTCAGAGACGCAGAGACAAAGAGACCCAGAAACTCAGAGGCACAGAGACCCAGAGACACAGAGACTCAGAGACACAGAGTCCTAGAGACACAGAGACTCAGTGACTCAGAGACACAGAGACACAGAGACACAGAGACTCAGAGAATCAGAGACGCAGAGGCTGAGAGGCTCAGAGACTCAGAGACGCAGAGACACAGAGGCAAAGAGACTCAGAGACTCAGAGAGTCAGAGACGCAGAGACACAGAGTCTCAGAGACTCAGAGACGCAGAGACGCAGAGGCTCAGAGACTCAGAGACTCAGAGACGCAAAGACACTGAGGCTCAGAGACTCAGAGACACAAAGACACTGAGGCTCAGAGACACAGAGACTCAGAGACTCACAGACATAAAGGCTCAGAGGCTCAGAGACGCAGAGACTCAGAGACACAGATACACAGAGACACAGAGACTCAGAGAATCAGAGACGCAGAGGCTGAGAGGCTCAGAGACTCAGAGACGCAGAGACACAGAGGCAAAGAGACTCAGAGACTCAGAGACGCAGAGACACAGAGTCTCAGAGACTCAGAGACGCAGAGACGCAGAGGCTCAGAGACTCAGAGACTCAGAGACGCAGAGACACTGAGCCTCAGAGACTCAGAGACACAGAGACACAGAGACCCAGAGACACAGAGACTCAGAGACTCACAGACAGAGAGCCTCAGAGGCTCAGAGACCCAGAGACTCAGAGACACAGAGTCACAGAGACCCAGAGACACAGAGACTCAGAGACGCAGAGACACAGAGGCTGAGAGACTCTGGGACTCAGAGACACATAGACAGAGAGGCTCAGAGACGCAGACACACAGAGGGTCAGAGACACAGAGACTCAGAGACCCAGAGACACAGAGACTCACAGACACAGAGACCCAGAGACACAGAGACTCAGAGACTCAGAGACGCAGACACACAGAGGCTCAGAGACCCAGAGACTCAAAGACGCAGAGTCACAGAGACCCAGAGACACAGAGACCCAGAGACACAGAGACACAGGGACTCAGAAATACAGAGACGCAGAGGCTCAGAGACTCAGGGACTCAGAGACGCAGAGACACAGAGGCTCAGAATCGCAGACACACAGAGGCTCAAAGACGCAGAGACACAGAAACCCCGGGACTCAGAGACTCAGAGACACAGAGACACAGAGTCTCAGAGACTTACAGACACCGAGACACAGATGCTCAGAGACTCAGAGACACAGAGACTCAGAAACACAGAGACACAGATGGTCAGAGACTCAGAGACTCAGAGATGCAGAGACACAGAGGCTCAGAGACTCTGGGACTCAGAGACACATAGACAGAGAGGCTCTGAGACGCAGACGCACAGAGGGTCAGAGGCACAGAGACACAGAGACACAGAGACTCACAGACACAGAGACCCAGAGACACAGAGAGGCAGAGACTCAGAGACTCAGAGACATAGAGGCTCAGAGGCTCAGAGACCCAGAGACTCAGAGACACAGAGTCACAGAGACCCAGAGACACAGAGACTCAGAGACTCAGAGACGCAGAGACACATAGACAGAGAGGCTCAGAGATGCAGACACACAGAGGGTCAGAGACACAGAGACACAGAGACCCAGAGACACAGAGACTCACAGACACAGAGACCCAGAGACACAGAGAGGCAGAGACTCAGAGACACAGAGACTCAGAGACTCACAGGCATAGAGGCTCAGAGACCCAGAGACTCAGAGACGCAGAGTCACAGAGACCCAGAGACACAGAGACACAGAGACTCAGAGACACAGAGACTCAGAAAAACAGAGACGCAGAGACACAGAGGCTCAGAGACTCAGAGACTCAGAGACGCAGAGACACAGAGGCTCAGAGACTCAGAGACTCAGAGACACAGAGACTCAGAGACTCAGAGACGCAGAGACACAGAGGCTCAGAGACTCTGGGACTCAGAGACACATAGACAGAGAGGCTCAGAGACGCAGACGCACAGAGGGTCAGAGGCACAGAGACACAGAGACTCACGGACACAGAGACCCAGAGACACAGAGAGGCAGAGACTCAGAGGCACAGAGACTCAGAGACACAGTGACCCAGAGACTCAGAGACACAGAGTCACAGAAACCCAGAGACACAGAGACTCAGAGACGCAGAGACACTGAGGCTCAGAGACTCTGGGACTCAGAGACACATAGACAGAAAGGCTCAGAGACGCAGGCACACAGAGGGTCAGTGACGCAGAGACACAGAGACCCAGAGACACAGAGACTCACAGACACAGAGACCCAGAGACACAGAGAGGCAGAGACTCAGAGACACAGAGACTCAGAGACTCAGAGACATAGAGGCTCAGAGGCTCAGAGACCCAGAGACTCAGAGACACAGAGTCACAGAGACCCAGAGACACAGAGACTCAGAGACACAGAGGCGCAGAGACACAGAGGCTCAGAGACTCTGGGACTCAGAGACACATAGACAGAGAGGCTCAGAGACGCAGACACACAGAGGGTCAGAGACACAGAGACACAGAGACCCAGAGACACAGAGACTCACAGACACAGAGACCCATAGACACAGAGACTCAGAGATTCAGAGACTCAGAGGCACAGAGTCTCAAAGACTCAGAGACGCAGAGAGACAGAGGCTCAGAGACTCTGGGACTCAGAGACACATAGACAGAGAAGCTCAGAGACGCAGGCACACAGAGGGTCAGTGACGCAGAGACACAGAGACCCAGAGACACAGAGACTCACAGACACAGAGACCCAGAGACACAGAGAGGCAGAGACTCAGAGACACAGAGACTCAGAGACTCAGAGACATAGAGGCTCAGAGGCTCAGAGACCCAGAGACTCAGAGACACAGAGACTCAGAGACACAGAGGCGCAGAGACACAGAGGCTCAGAGACTCTGGGACTCAGAGACACATAGACAGAGAGGCTCAGAGACGCAGACACACAGAGGGTCAGAGACACAGAGACACAGAGACCCAGAGACACAGAGACTCACAGACACAGAGACCCAGAGACACAGAGAGGCAGAGACTCAGAGACACAGAGACTCAGAGACGCAGAGTCACAGAGACCCAGAGACACAGAGACACAGAAACTCAGAGACACAGAGATTCAGAAAAACAGAGACGCAGAGACTCAGAGACTCAGGGACTCAGGGACTCAGAGACGCAGAGACACAGAGGCTCAGAGTCGCAGACACACAGAGGCTCAAAGACGCAGAGACACAGAGACTCATAGACTCAGAGACACAGAGACACAGAGTCTCAGAGACTTACAGACACCGAGACACAGATGGTCAGAGACTCAGAGATGCAGAGACACAGAGGCTCAGAGACGCAGAGACACAGAGACCCAGAGACACAGAGACACAGAGACCCAGAGACACAGAGACTCAGAAAAACAGAGACGCCGAGACACAGAGGCTCAGTGACTCAGGGAGTCAGAGACGCAGAGACACAGAGGCTCAGAGACTCTGGGACTCAGAGACACATAGACAGAGAGGCTCAGAGACGCAGACACACAGAGGGTCAGAGACACAGAGACACAGAGACTCACAGACACAGAGACCCAGAGACACAGAGAGGCAGAGACTCAGAGACACAGAGACTCAGAGACTCAGAGACATAGAGGCTCAGAGGCTCATAGACCCAGAGACTCAGAGACGCAGAGTCACAGAGACCCAGAGACAAAGCGACACAGAGACTCAGAAAAACAGAGACGCAGACACACAGAGGCTCAGAGACTCAGGGACTCAGAGACGCAGACACACAGAGGCTAAAAGATGCAGAGACACAGATGGTCAGAGACTCAGAGACTCAGAGATGCAGAGACACAGAGGCTCAGAGACGCAGAGGCACAGAGACCCAGAGAGACAGAGACACAGAGACCCAGAGACTCAGAAAAACAGAGACGCAGAGACACAGAGGCTCAGAGACTCAGGGACTCAGAGACGCAGAGACACAGAGGCTCAGAGACGCAGACACAAAGAGGCTCAAAGACGCAGAGACACACAGAACCCGAGACTCAGAGACTCAGAGACACAGAGACTCAGAGACTCAGAGACACAGAGTCTCAGAGACTTACAGACACCGAGACACAGACACTCAGAGACTCAGAGACACAGAGACTCAGAGACACAGAGACCCAGAGACACAGATGGTCAGAGACTCAGAGACTCAGAGACGCAGAGACACAGAGGCTCAGAGACTCAGAGTCACTGACGCTCAGAGGCACAGAGACTCAGAGACACAGAGACCCAGTGACACAGAATCTCAGAGACTCAGAGACACAGAGACACAGAGACACAGAGTCTCAGAGACTTACAGACACCGAGACAAAGATGCTCAGAGACTCAGAGACACAGAGACTCAGAGACGCAGACACATAGGCTCAGAGACTCAGTGACTCAGAGACGCAGAGACACAGAGACTCAGAGACGTAGAGGCTCAGAGGCTCAGAGACGCAGAGACAAAGAGACCCAGAAACTCAGAGGCACAGAGACCCAGAGACACAGAGACTCAGAGACACAGAGTCCTAGAGACACAGAGACTCAGTGACTCAGAGACACAGAGACACAGAGACTCAGAGAATCAGAGACGCAGAGGCTGAGAGGCTCAGAGACTCAGAGATGCAGAGACACAGAGGCAAAGAGACTCAGAGACTCAGAGAGTCAGAGACGCAGAGACACAGAGTCTCAGAGACTCAGAGACGCAGAGACGCAGAGGCTCAGAGACTCAGAGACTCAGAGACGCAAAGACACTGAGGCTCAGAGACTCAGAGACACAGAGACACAGAGACCCAGAGACACAGAGACTCAGAGACTCACAGACATAAAGGCTCAGAGGCTCAGAGACGCAGAGACTCAGAGACACAGATACACAGAGACACAGAGACTCAGAGAATCAGAGACGCAGAGGCTGAGAGGCTCAGAGACTCAGAGACGCAGAGACACAGAGGCAAAGAGACTCAGAGACTCAGAGACGCAGAGACACAGAGTCTCAGAGACTCAGAGACTCAGAGACGCAGAGACACTGAGCCTCAGAGACTCAGAGACACAGAGACACAGAGACCCAGAGACACAGAGACTCAGAGACTCACAGACAGAGAGGCTCAGAGGCTCAGAGACCCAGAGACTCAGAGACACAGAGTCACAGAGACCCAGAGACACAGAGACTCAGAGACACAGAGACACAGAGGCTGAGAGACTCTGGGACTCAGAGACACATAGACAGAGAGGCTCAGAGACGCAGACACACAGAGGGTCAGAGACACAGAGACTCAGAGACCCAGAGACACAGAGACTCACAGACACAGAGACCCAGAGACACAGAGACACAGAGACTCAGAGACGCAGACACACAGAGGCTCAGAGACCCAGAGACTCAGAGACGCAGAGTCACAGAGACCCAGAGACACAGAGACACAGGGACTCAGAGACACAGAGACTCAGAAATACAGAGACGCAGAGGCTCAGAGACCCAGAGACTCAGAGACGCAGAGTCACAGAGACCCAGAGACACAGAGACACAGGGACTCAGAGACACAGAGGCTCAGAATCGCAGACACACAGAGGCTCAAAGACGCAGAGACACAGAAACCCCGGGACTCAGAGACTCAGAGACACAGAGACACAGAGTCTCAGAGACTTACAGACACCGAGACACAGATGCTCAGAGACTCAGAGACACAGAGACTCAGAAACACAGAGACACAGATGGTCAGAGACTCAGAGACTCAGAGATGCAGAGACACAGAGGCTCAGAGACTCTGGGACTCAGAGACACATAGACAGAGAGGCTCTGAGACGCAGACGCACAGAGGGTCAGAGGCACAGAGACACAGAGACACAGAGACTCACAGACACAGAGACCCAGAGACACAGAGAGGCAGAGACTCAGAGACTCAGAGACATAGAGGCTCAGAGGCTCAGAGACCCAGAGACTCAGAGACACAGAGTCACAGAGACCCAGAGACACAGAGACTCAGAGACTCAGAGACGCAGAGACACATAGACAGAGAGGCTCAGAGATGCAGACACACAGAGGGTCAGAGACACAGAGACACAGAGACCCAGAGACACAGAGACTCACAGACACAGAGACCCAGAGACACAGAGAGGCAGAGACTCAGAGACACAGAGACTCAGAGACTCACAGGCATAGAGGCTCAGAGACCCAGAGACTCAGAGACGCAGAGTCACAGAGACCCAGAGACACAGAGACACAGAGACTCAGAGACACAGAGACTCAGAAAAACAGAGACGCAGAGACACAGAGGCTCAGAGACTCAGAGACGCAGAGACACAGAGGCTCAGAGACTCAGAGACTCAGAGACACAGAGACTCAGAGACTCAGAGACGCAGAGACACAGAGGCTCAGAGACTCTGGGACTCAGAGACACATAGACAGAGAGGCTCAGAGACGCAGACGCACAGAGGGTCAGAGGCACAGAGACACAGAGACTCACGGACACAGAGACCCAGAGACACAGAGAGGCAGAGACTCAGAGGCACAGAGACTCAGAGACACAGTGACCCAGAGACTCAGAGACACAGAGTCACAGAAACCCAGAGACACAGAGACTCAGAGACGCAGAGACACTGAGGCTCAGAGACTCTGGGACTCAGAGACACATAGACAGAGAGGCTCAGAGATGCAGACACACAAAGGGTCAGAGACACAGAGACACAGAGACACAGAGACTCACAGACACAGAGACCCAGAGACACAGAGCGGCAGAGACTCAGAGACACAGAGACTCAGAGACTCACAGACATAGAGGCTCAGAGGCTCAGAGACCCAGAGACTCAGAGACACAGAGTCACAGAGACCCAGAGACACAGAGACTCAGAGACACAGAGGCGCAGAGACACAGAGGCTCAGAGACTCTGGGACTCAGAGACACATAGACAGAGAGGCTCAGAGACGCAGACGCACAGAGGGTCAGAGGCACAGAGACACAGAGACCCAGAGACACAGAGACTCACAGACACAGAGACCCATAGACACAGAGACTCAGAGATTCAGAGACTCAGAGGCACAGAGTCTCAAAGACTCAGAGACGCAGAGAGACAGAGGCTCAGAGACTCTGGGACTCAGAGACACATAGACAGAGAGGCTCAGAGACGCAGGCACACAGAGGATCAGTGACGCAGAGACACAGAGACCCAGAGACACAGAGACTCACAGACACAGAGACCCAGAGACACAGAGAGGCAGAGACTCAGAGACACAGAGACTCAGAGACTCAGAGACATAGAGGCTCAGAGGCTCAGAGACCCAGAGACTCAGAGACACAGAGTCACAGAGACCCAGAGACACAGAGACTCACAGACACAGAGACCCATAGACACAGAGACTCAGAGATTCAGAGACTCAGAGGCACAGAGTCTCAAAGACTCAGAGACGCAGAGAGACAGAGGCTCAGAGACTCTGGGATTCAGAGACACATAGACAGAGAAGCTCAGAGACGCAGGCACACAGAGGGTCAGTGACGCAGAGACACAGAGACCCAGAGACACAGAGACTCACAGACACAGAGACCCAGAGACACAGAGAGGCAGAGACTCAGAGACACAGAGACTCAGAGACTCAGAGACATAGAGGCTCAGAGGCTCAGAGACCCAGAGACTCAGAGACAAAGAGACTCAGAGACACAGAGGCGCAGAGACACAGAGGCTCAGAGACTCTGGGACTCAGAGACACATAGACAGAGAGGCTCAGAGACGCAGACACACAGAGGGTCAGAGACACAGAGACACAGAGACCCAGAGACACAGAGACTCACAGACACAGAGACCCAGAGACACAGAGAGGCAGAGACTCAGAGACACAGAGACTCAGAGACGCAGAGTCACAGAGACCCAGAGACACAGAGACACAGAAACTCAGAGACACAGAGATTCAGAAAAACAGAAACGCAGAGACTCAGAGACTCAGGGACTCAGGGACTCAGAGACGCAGAGACACAGAGGCTCAGAGTCGCAGACACACAGAGGCTCAAAGACGCAGAGACACAGAGACTCAGAGACTCAGAGACACAGAGACACAGAGTCTCAGAGACTTACAGACACCGAGACACAGATGGTCAGAGACTCAGAGATGCAGAGACACAGAGGCTCAGAGACGCAGAGACACAGAGACCCAGAGACACAGAGACACAGAGACCCAGAGACACAGAGACTCAGAAAAACAGAGACGCCGAGACACAGAGGCTCAGTGACTCAGGGAGTCAGAGACGCAGAGACACAGAGGCTCAGAGACTCTGGGACTCAGAGACACATAGACAGAGAGGCTCAGAGACGCAGACACACAGAGGGTCAGAGACACAGAGACACAGAGACTCACAGACACAGAGACCCAGAGACACAGAGAGGCAGAGACTCAGAGACACAGAGACTCAGAGACTCAGAGACATAGAGGCTCAGAGACACAGAGACCCAGAGACACAGAGACACAGAGACCCAGAGACACAGAGAGGCAGAGTCACAGAGACCCAGAGACACAGAGACTCAGAAAAACAGAGACGCAGAAACACAGAGGCTCAGAGACTCAGGGACTCAGAGACGCAGACACACAGAGGCTCAGAGACGCAGACACACAGAGGCCTAAAGATGCAGAGACACAATGACTCAGAGACACAGAGACCCATAGACACAGAGACTCAGAGATTCAGAGACACAGAGGCTCAGTGACTCAGAGACTCAGCGACACGTAGACTCAGAGACACAAATGCTCAGAGACTCAGAGACGCAGAGACGCAGAGGCTCAGAGACTCAGAGACTCAGAGACGCAGAGACGCAGAGGCTCAGAGACTCTGGGACTCAGAGACACATAGACAGAGAGGCTCAGAGACGCAGACGCACAGAGGGTCAGAGGCACAGAGACACAGAGACACAGAGACTCACAGACACAGAGACCCAGAGACACAGAGAGGCAGAGACTCAGAGACACAGAGACTCAGAGACTCACAGACATAGAGGCTCAGAGGCTCAGAGACCCAGAGACTCAGAGACACAGAGTCACAGAGACCCAGAGACACAGAGTCTCAGAGACTCAGAGACGCAGAGACACAGAGGCTCAGAGACTCAGGGAGTCAGAGACGCAGGGACACAGAGGCTCAGAGACTCTGCGACTCAGGGAGACATAGACAGAGAGGCACAGAGACGCAGACACACAGAGGGTCAGAGGCACAGAGACACAGAGACCCAGAGACACAGAGACTCACAGACACAGAGACCCAGAGAGGCAGAGACTCAGAGACACAGAGACTCAGAGAATCAGAGACGCAGAGGCTGAGAGGCTCAGAGACTCAGAGACGCAGAGACACAGAGGCAAAGAGACTCAGAGACTCAGAGAGTCAGAGACGCAGAGACACAGAGTCTCAGAGACTCAGAGACGCAGAGACGCAGAGGCTCAGAGACTCAGAGACTCAGAGACGCAAAGACACTGAGGCTCAGAGACTCAGAGACACAGAGACACAGAGACCCAGAGACACAGAGACTCAGAGACTCACAGACATAAAGGCTCAGAGGCTCAGAGACGCAGAGACTCAGAGACACAGATACACAGAGACACAGAGACTCAGAGAATCAGAGACGCAGAGGCTGAGAGGCTCAGAGACTCAGAGACGCAGAGACACAGAGGCAAAGAGACTCAGAGACTCAGAGACGCAGAGACACAGAGTCTCAGAGACTCAGAGACTCAGAGACGCAGAGACACTGAGCCTCAGAGACTCAGAGACACAGAGACACAGAGACCCAGAGACACAGAGACTCAGAGACTCACAGACAGAGAGGCTCAGAGGCTCAGAGACCCAGAGACTCAGAGACACAGAGTCACAGAGACCCAGAGACACAGAGACTCAGAGACACAGAGACACAGAGGCTGAGAGACTCTGGGACTCAGAGACACATAGACAGAGAGGCTCAGAGACGCAGACACACAGAGGGTCAGAGACACAGAGACTCAGAGACCCAGAGACACAGAGACTCACAGACACAGAGACCCAGAGACACAGAGACACAGAGACTCAGAGACGCAGACACACAGAGGCTCAGAGACCCAGAGACTCAGAGACGCAGAGTCACAGAGACCCAGAGACACAGAGACACAGGGACTCAGAGACACAGAGACTCAGAAATACAGAGACGCAGAGGCTCAGAGACCCAGAGACTCAGAGACGCAGAGTCACAGAGACCCAGAGACACAGAGACACAGGGACTCAGAGACACAGAGACTCAGAAATACAGAGACGCAGAGGCTCAGAGACTCAGGGACTCAGAGACGCAGAGACACAGAGGCTCAGAATCGCAGACACACAGAGGCTCAAAGACGCAGAGACACAGAAACCCCGGGACTCAGAGACTCAGAGACACAGAGACACAGAGTCTCAGAGACTTACAGACACCGAGACACAGATGCTCAGAGACTCAGAGACACAGAGACTCAGAAACACAGAGACACAGATGGTCAGAGACTCAGAGACTCAGAGATGCAGAGACACAGAGGCTCAGAGACTCTGGGACTCAGAGACACATAGACAGAGAGGCTCTGAGACGCAGACGCACAGAGGGTCAGAGGCACAGAGACACAGAGACACAGAGACTCACAGACACAGAGACCCAGAGACACAGAGAGGCAGAGACTCAGAGACTCAGAGACATAGAGGCTCAGAGGCTCAGAGACCCAGAGACTCAGAGACACAGAGTCACAGAGACCCAGAGACACAGAGACTCAGAGACTCAGAGACGCAGAGACACATAGACAGAGAGGCTCAGAGATGCAGACACACAGAGGGTCAGAGACACAGAGACACAGAGACCCAGAGACACAGAGACTCACAGACACAGAGACCCAGAGACACAGAGAGGCAGAGACTCAGAGACACAGAGACTCAGAGACTCACAGGCATAGAGGCTCAGAGACCCAGAGACTCAGAGACGCAGAGTCACAGAGACCCAGAGACACAGAGACACAGAGACTCAGAGACACAGAGACTCAGAAAAACAGAGACGCAGAGACACAGAGGCTCAGAGACTCAGAGACGCAGAGACACAGAGGCTCAGAGACTCAGAGACTCAGAGACACAGAGACTCAGAGACTCAGAGACGCAGAGACACAGAGGCTCAGAGACTCTGGGACTCAGAGACACATAGACAGAGAGGCTCAGAGACGCAGACGCACAGAGGGTCAGAGGCACAGAGACACAGAGACTCACGGACACAGAGACCCAGAGACACAGAGAGGCAGAGACTCAGAGGCACAGAGACTCAGAGACACAGTGACCCAGAGACTCAGAGACACAGAGTCACAGAAACCCAGAGACACAGAGACTCAGAGACGCAGAGACACTGAGGCTCAGAGACTCTGGGACTCAGAGACACATAGACAGAGAGGCTCAGAGATGCAGACACACAAAGGGTCAGAGACACAGAGACCCAGAGACACAGAGACTCACAGACACAGAGACCCAGAGACACAGAGCGGCAGAGACTCAGAGACACAGAGACTCAGAGACTCACAGACATAGAGGCTCAGAGGCTCAGAGACCCAGAGACTCAGAGACACAGAGTCACAGAGACCCAGAGACACAGAGACTCAGAGACACAGAGGCGCAGAGACACAGAGGCTCAGAGACTCTGGGACTCAGAGACACATAGACAGAGAGGCTCAGAGACGCAGACGCACAGAGGGTCAGAGGCACAGAGACACAGAGACCCAGAGACACAGAGACTCACAGACACAGAGACCCATAGACACAGAGACTCAGAGATTCAGAGACTCAGAGGCACAGAGTCTCAAAGACTCAGAGACGCAGAGAGACAGAGGCTCAGAGACTCTGGGACTCAGAGACACATAGACAGAGAGGCTCAGAGACGCAGGCACACAGAGGATCAGTGACGCAGAGACACAGAGACCCAGAGACACAGAGACTCACAGACACAGAGACCCAGAGACACAGAGAGGCAGAGACTCAGAGACACAGAGACTCAGAGACTCAGAGACATAGAGGCTCAGAGGCTCAGAGACCCAGAGACTCAGAGACACAGAGTCACAGAGACCCAGAGACACAGAGACTCACAGACACAGAGACCCATAGACACAGAGACTCAGAGATTCAGAGACTCAGAGGCACAGAGTCTCAAAGACTCAGAGACGCAGAGAGACAGAGGCTCAGAGACTCTGGGATTCAGAGACACATAGACAGAGAAGCTCAGAGACGCAGGCACACAGAGGGTCAGTGACGCAGAGACACAGAGACCCAGAGACACAGAGACTCACAGACACAGAGACCCAGAGACACAGAGAGGCAGAGACTCAGAGACACAGAGACTCAGAGACTCAGAGACATAGAGGCTCAGAGGCTCAGAGACCCAGAGACTCAGAGACAAAGAGACTCAGAGACACAGAGGCGCAGAGACACAGAGGCTCAGAGACTCTGGGACTCAGAGACACATAGACAGAGAGGCTCAGAGACGCAGACACACAGAGGGTCAGAGACACAGAGACACAGAGACCCAGAGACACAGAGACTCACAGACACAGAGACCCAGAGACACAGAGAGGCAGAGACTCAGAGACACAGAGACTCAGAGACGCAGAGTCACAGAGACCCAGAGACACAGAGACACAGAAACTCAGAGACACAGAGATTCAGAAAAACAGAAACGCAGAGACTCAGAGACTCAGGGACTCAGGGACTCAGAGACGCAGAGACACAGAGGCTCAGAGTCGCAGACACACAGAGGCTCAAAGACGCAGAGACACAGAGACTCAGAGACTCAGAGACACAGAGACACAGAGTCTCAGAGACTTACAGACACCAAGACACAGATGGTCAGAGACTCAGAGATGCAGAGACACAGAGGCTCAGAGACGCAGAGACACAGAGACCCAGAGACACAGAGACACAGAGACCCAGAGACACAGAGACTCAGAAAAACAGAGACGCCGAGACACAGAGGCTCAGTGACTCAGGGAGTCAGAGACGCAGAGACACAGAGGCTCAGAGACTCTGGGACTCAGAGACACATAGACAGAGAGGCTCAGAGACGCAGACACACAGAGGGTCAGAGACACAGAGACACAGAGACTCACAGACACAGAGACCCAGAGACACAGAGAGGCAGAGACTCAGAGACACAGAGACTCAGAGACTCAGAGACATAGAGGCTCAGAGACGCAGAGACACAGAGACCCAGAGACACAGAGACACAGAGACCCAGAGACACAGAGAGGCAGAGTCACAGAGACCCAGAGACACAGAGACTCAGAAAAACAGAGACGCAGAAACACAGGGGCTCAGAGACTCAGGGACTCAGAGACGCAGACACACAGAGGCTCAGAGACGCAGACACACAGAGGCCTAAAGATGCAGAGACACAATGACTCAGAGACACAGAGACCCATAGACACAGAGACTCAGAGATTCAGAGACACAGAGGCTCAGTGACTCAGAGACTCAGCGACACGTAGACTCAGAGACACAAATGCTCAGAGACTCAGAGACGCAGAGACGCAGAGGCTCAGAGACTCAGAGACTCAGAGACGCAGAGACGCAGAGGCTCAGAGACTCTGGGACTCAGAGACACATAGACAGAGAGGCTCAGAGACGCAGACGCACAGAGGGTCAGAGGCACAGAGACACAGAGACACAGAGACTCACAGACACAGAGACCCAGAGACACAGAGAGGCTCAGAGGCTCAGAGACCCAGAGACTCAGAGACACAGAGTCACAGAGACCCAGAGACACAGAGTCTCAGAGACTCAGAGACGCAGAGACACAGAGGCTCAGAGACTCAGGGAGTCAGAGACGCAGGGACACAGAGGCTCAGAGACTCTGCGACTCAGGGAGACATAGACAGAGAGGCACAGAGACGCAGACACACAGAGGGTCAGAGGCACAGAGACACAGAGACCCAGAGACACAGAGACTCACAGACACAGAGACCCAGAGAGGCAGAGACTCAGAGACACAGAGACTCAGAGACTCAGAGACATAGAGGCTCAGAGGCTCAGAGACCCAGAGACTCAGAGACGCAGAGTCACAGAGACCCAGAGACACAGAGACACAGAGACTCAGAGACTCAGAGACACAGAGACTCAGAGAAACAGAGGCGCAGAGACACAGAGGCTCAGAGACTCTGGGACTCAGAGACACATCGACAGAGAGGCTCAGAGACGCAGACACACAGAGGGTCAGAGACACAGAGACACAGAGACACAGAGACACAGAGACTCACAGACACAGAGACCCAGAGACACAGAGAGGCAGAGACTCAGAGACACAGAGACTCAGAGACTCCGAGACAGAGAGGCTCAGAGACGCAGACACACAGAGGGTCAGAGACACAGAGACACAGAGACCCAGAGACTCAGAGACGCAGAGTCACAGAGACCCAGAGACACAGAGACACAGAAACTCAGAGACACAGAGACTCAGAAAAACAGAGACGCAGAGACTCAGAGACTCAGGGACTCAGAGACGCAGAGACACAAAGGTTCAGAGTCGCAGACACACAGAGGGTCAGAGACACAGAGACAAAGAGACTCACAGACACAGAGACCCAGAGGCACAGAGACGCAGAGACACAGAGACACAGAGACTCAGAGACGCAGAGACGCAGAGGCTCAGAGACTCAGAGACGCAGAGACACAGAGGCTCAGATACTCTGGGACTCAGAGACACATAGACAGAGATGTTTAGAGAGGCAGACGCACAGAGGGTCAGAGACACAGAGACACAGAGACCCAGAGACACAGAGACTCACAGACACAGAGACCCAGAGACACAGAGAGGCAGAGACTCAGAGACTCAGAGACTCACAGACATAGAGGCTCAGAGGCTCAGAGACCCAGAGACTCAGAGACACAGAGTCACAGAGACCCAGAGACACAGAGATTCAGAGACTCAGAGACGCAGAGACACAGAGGCTCAGAGACTCTGGGACTGAGAGAAACATAGACAGAGAGGCTCAGAGACGCAGACACACAGAGGGTCAGAGACACAAAGACACAAAGACACAGAGACACAGAGACTCAGAAACACAGAGACTCAGAGACACAGAGACACAGAGACTCAGAGACTCAGAGACTCATAGACGCAGAGTCACAGAGACACAGAGGCTCAGAGACTCAGAGACCCAGAGACACAGAGGCTCAGAGACTCTGGGACTCAGAGACACAGAGACACAGAGACTCAGAGACTCAGAGACATAGAGTCTAGGAGGCTCAGAGACCCAGAGACTCAGAGACACAGAGGCTCAGAGACGCAGACGCACGGAGGGTCAGAGACACAGAGACTCAGAGACACAGAGAGGCAGAGACTCAGAGACACAGAGACTCAGAGACTCACAGACATAGAGACACAGAGTCACAGAGACCCAGGGACACAGAGACTCAGAGACTCAGAGAAACAGAGGCGCAGTGACACAGAGGCTCAGACACTCTGGGACTCAGAGACACATAGACAGAGAGGCTCAGAGACGCAGACACACAGAGGGTCAGAGACACAGAGACACAGAGACACAGAGACACAGAGACTCACAGACACAGAGACCCAGAGACACAGAGACTCAGAGACTCAGAGACATAGAGGCTCAGAGGCTCAGAGACCCAGAGACTCAGAGACACAGAGACACAGAGACACTGAGACTCTGAGACACTGAGACACAGAGACACAGAGACACTGAGACACTGGGACACTGTGACTCTGAGACACTGAGACACAGAGATTGAGACTGTGAGACACTGAGTCACCGAGACACTGTGACACAGAGACACTGAGACTCTGAGACACAGAGACACTGAGATACTGAGACACAGAGACACTGAGACACAGAGACACTGAGACGCAGATACACTGAGACACTGCGACACAGAGACACTGAGACGCAGAGACACTGAGACACAGAGACACTGAGACTCTGAGACACTGTGACACAGAGACAATGAGACACAGAGACACTGAGACCCTGAGACATTGAGACACTGAGACACTGAGACACAGAGACACTGAAACACAAAGACACTGAGACACTTAGACACAGAGACACAGAGAAACTGAGACACTGAGACACTGAGACTCTGAGACTCAGAGACGCAGAGACACAGAGACACAGATGGTCAGAGGCGCAGAGACTCAGAGATGTCGAGACACAGAGGCTCAGAGACGCAGAGACACAGAGACCCAGAGACACAGAGACACAGAGACCCAGAGACACAGAGACTCAGAAAAACAGAGACGCAGAGACACAGAGGCTCAGAGACTCAGGGACTCAGAAATGCAGAGACACAGAGGCTCAGAGACGCAGACACACAGAGGCTCAAAGACGCAGAGACACAGAGATCCCGAGACTCAGAGACTCAGAGACACAGAGACTCAGAGACTCAGAGACACCGAGACACCGAGTCTCAGAGACTAACAGACACCGAGACACAGATGCTCACTGACACACTGAGACACTGAGTCACAGAGAGACAGAGACACTGAGACACAGTGACACTGAGACACTGTGACACAGAGACACTGAGACACTGAGACACTGAGACACTGAGACACTGAGACTCTGAGACACTGAGACTCTGACACAGAGCGAGACAGACACACTGAGACAGAGTGACACTGAGACACTGAGACACTGTGACACAGAGACACTGAGACACTGAGACACTGAGACACTGAGACTCTGAGACACTGAGACACAGAGACACTGAGACACTGAGACTCTGATACACCGAGTCACTGAGACACTGAGACACTGAGACTGTGAGACACAGTGACCCTGAGACTCTGAGACACATAGACACTGAGACACTGAGACACAGAGACTGAGACCCTGAGACTCTGAGACACAGAGACACTGAGGCTCTGAGACACTGAGACACTGAGACACTGTGACACAGAGACACTGAGACACAGAGACACTGAGACACAGGGACACTGAGACACTGAGACTCTGAGACACAGAGACACTGAGACACTGAGACTCTGAGACACTGAGACACTGAGACACAGAGAGACAGAGATACTGAGACACAGTGACACTGAGACACTGAGACACTGGGAGAAAGAGACACTGAGACACTGAGACACTAAGACTCAGAGACACTGAGACACAGAGACACTGAGACTCAGAGACACTGAGACACTATGACACAGAGACACAGAGACACTGAGACACTGAGACTCTGAGACTCTGAGACACATAGACACTGAGATGCTGAGACTCTGAGACACTGAGACACAGAGACACTGAGACTCTGAGACACCGAGACTCTGAGACACTGAAACACAGAGACACAGAGACACTAAGACACAGAGACACAGAGACACTGAGACACTGAGACTCTGAGACACTGAGACACACAGACACTGAGACTCTGAGACACTGAGACACAGATACACAGAGACACTGAGACTCTGAGATACTGAGACTGTGAGACACTGAGACACTGACACTCTGAGATCCTGAGACACAGAGACACTAAGACACAGAGACACTGAGACACAGAGACACTGAGACACTGAGACGCAGAGACAATGAGACACTGAGGCACAGAGACACAGAGATACTGAGACACAGAGACACAGAAGAGACACAGAGACACAGAGACACTGAGACAGAGAGACACTGAGACTCTGAGACACTGAGACACTGAGACACTGACACTCTGAGACTCTGAGACACAGAGACACAGAGACAGAAAGACACTGAGATACTGAGACACTGATTCTCTGAGGCTCTGAGACACTGAGTAACTGAGACACAGAGACACTGAGACACTGAGACACAGTGCACACGAGACACTGAGACACCGAGACTCTGAGACACTGAGACACAGAGACACTTAGACACAGAGACACTGAGACACAGAGACTCTGAGACACTGAGACACAGAGACACAGAGGCACTGAGACACTGAGGCTCTGAGACACAGAGACACAGAGACACTGAGACACAGCGACACTCAGACACTGAGACACAGAGACATAGAGACACTGAGACACAGAGACACTGAGACACAGAGACACAGAGACACAGAGACACTGCGGCACATAGACACTGAGACACTGAGACACT
Organism: Carcharhinus amblyrhynchos; assembly: GCF_965287045.1. Lineage (NCBI taxonomy): Eukaryota > Metazoa > Chordata > Chondrichthyes > Carcharhiniformes > Carcharhinidae > Carcharhinus > Carcharhinus amblyrhynchos. The sequence continues at coordinate 137,643 of NW_027649953.1, read as the reverse complement.
GAGACACAGAGACGCTGAGACACTGAGACACAGAGACACTGAGACACTGAGACTATGAGACACTGAGAAACAGAGACACTGAGACACTGAGACACAGAGACACTGAAGACTGAGACACAGAGTCACTGAGACACTGAGACACAGGGACACTGAGACTCTGAGACAGTGAGTCACTGAGACACTGAGACACTGAGGCACAGAGACTCTGAGACACAGAGACACTGAGACACTGAGACACTGAGACACTGAGACTCTGAGACACTGAGACACTGAGACACAGAGACACTGAGACACAGAGACACTGAAGACTGAGACACAGAGACACTGAGACACTGAGACACAGGGACACTGAGACTCTGAGACAGTGAGACACTGAGACACTGAGACACAGAGACACTGAGACACTGACACACTGAGACACTGAGACACAGAGACACTGAGACTCTGAGACACTGAGACACTGAGACACTGAGAAACTGAAACAATGAGACACTGAGACACGAGGCACAGAGACACTGAGAGACAGAGACACAGAGACACTGCGACTCTGAGACACTGAGACACAGAGACACTGACACACTGAGGCACTGTGACACTGAGACACTGAGACTCTGAGACACTCAGACACTGAGACACAGAAAGACAGACACACTGAGACACAGTGACACTGAGACACAGAGACACTGTGACACAGAGAAACTGAGACACTGAGACTCTGAGACACTGGGACACTGAGACACAGAGACACTGAGACACTGAGACTCTGATACACCGAGACACTGAGACACTGAGACTCTGAGACACAGAGACCCTGAGACTCTGAGACACAGAGACACTAAGACACAGAGACACTGAGACACTGAGACACAGAGACACTGAGACTCTGAGACACATAAACACTGAGACACTGAGACACAGAAACAATGAGACTCTGAGACACAGACACTGAGACACAGAGACATTGAGACACTGAGACACTGAGACGCTGAGACACAGAGGGACTGAGACACTGGGACACTGAGACTCTGAGGCACTGAGACACTGAGACACTGAGACACTGATTCACTGAGACTCTGAGACACTGAGTCACTGAGACACAGAGACACTGAGACCCTGAGACTCTGAGACACAGAGACACTGAGGCACTGAGACACTGAGACACTGAGACACTGTGACACTGAGACACAGAGACACTGAGACACTGAGACACAGGGACACTGAGACACTGAGACTCTGAGACACAGAGACACAGAGACACTGAGACACTGGGACATTGAGACACTGAGACACAGAGACACTGAGACACTGAGACACAGGGACACTGAGACACTGAGACTCTGAGACACAGAGACACAGAGACACTGAGACACTGGGACACTGAGACACTGAGGCACTGTGACACTGAGACACTGAGACTCTGAGACAATGAGAGACAGAGATACTGAGACACAGTGACACAGAGACACTGAGACACAGGGACACTGAGACACTGAGACACAGAGACACAGAGACACTGAGACACAGATACACTGAGACACTGAGACACTGAGACACTAAGACTCTGAGACACTGAGACACAGAGACACTGAGACTCAGAGACACTGAGACACTGAGACTCTGAGACTCTGAGACCCATAGACACTGAGATGCTGAGACTCTGAGACACTGAGACACAGAGACACTGAGACTCTGAGACACCGAGACTCTGAGACACTGAAACACAGAGACACAGAGACACTAAGACACAGAGACACTGAGACACTGATACACTGAGACACACAGACACTGAGACTCTGAGACACTGAGACACAGATACACAGAGACACTGAGACTCTGAGATACTGAGACTCTGAGACACTGAGACACTGACACTCTGAGACACTGAGACACAGAGACACTAAGACACAGAGACACTGAGACACAGAGACACTGAGACACTGAGACACTGAGACACTGAGGCACAGAGACACAGAGACACTGAGGCTTGAGACACAGAGAAACAGAGATACTGAGACACTGAGACACAGAGACACAGAGACACTGAGACACAAAGACACTGAGATACTGAGACACTGATTCACTGAGGCTCTGAGACACTGAGTCACTGAGACACAGAGACACTGAGACACTGAGACACAGAGCACACGAGACACTGAGACACTGAGACTCTGAGACACTGAGACACAGAGACACTTAGACACAGAGACACGGAGACACAGAGACACTGAGACACAGAGACACTGAGACACTGAGGGTCTGAGACACTGAGACACAGCGACACTGAGACACTGAGACACAGAGACATAGAGACACTGAGACACAGTGGCACTGAGACACAGAGACACAGAGACACTGCGGCACAGAGACACTGAGACACTGAGACACAGAGACACAGGGACACTGAGACACTGAGACACTGAGACAATGAGACACTGAGACACTGAGACTATGAGACACTGAGAAACGGAGACACAGAGACACTGAGACACAGAGACACTGAGAGACTGAGACACAGAGACACTGAGACACAGGGACACTGAGACTCTGAGACAGTGAGTCACTGAGACACTGAGACACTGAGGCACAGAGACACTGAGACACTGAGACACAGAGACACTGAGACACTGAGACTCTGAGACACTGAGACACTGAGACACAGAGACACAGAGACACTGAGACACAGAGACACTGAGACACTGAGACATAGAGACATAGAGACACTGAGACTCTGAGACACATAGACATTGAGACACTGAGACACAGAGACACTGAGACCCTGAGACTCTGAGACACAGAGACACTGAGGCACTGAGACACTGAGACACTGAGACACTGTGACACAGAGACACAGAGACACTGAGACACAGAGACACTGAGACACTGAGACACAGGGACACTGAGACACTGAGACTCTGAGACACAGAGACACAGATGCTCAGTGGCTCAGAGACTCAGAGACGCAGAGACACAGAGACACAGATGGTCAGAGGCGCAGAGACTCAGAGATGTCGAGACACAGAGGCTCAGAGACGCAGAGACACAGAGACCCAGAGACACAGAGACACAGAGACCCAGAGACACAGAGACTCAGAAAAACAGAGACGCAGAGACACAGAGGCTCAGAGACTCAGGGACTCAGAAATGCAGAGACACAGAGGCTCAGAGACGCAAACACACAGAGGCTCAAAGACGCAGAGACACAGAGATCCCGAGACTCAGAGACTCAGAGACACTGAGACACAGAGACACTGAGACACTGAGGCACTGTGACACTGAGACTCTGAGACTCTGAGACACTGAGACACAGAGAGACAGACACACTGAGACACAGTGACACTGAGACACTGTGACACAGAGACACTGAGACACTGAGACTCTGAGACACTGAGACACAGAGACACTGAGACACTGAGACTCTGATACACCGAGACACTGAGACACTGAGACACTGAGACTCTGAGACACCGAGACCCTGAGACTCTGAGACACAGAGACACTGAGACACAGAGACACTGAGACACAGAGACACTGAGACTCTGAGACACATAGACACTGAGACACTGAGACAATGAGACTCTGAGACACTGAGACTCTGAGACACTGAGACACAGAGAGACAGACACACTGAGACACAGTGACACTGAGACACTGTGACACAGAGACACTGAGACACCGAGACACTGAGACTCTGAGACACTGAGACACAGAGACACTGAGACTCTGAGACTCTGATACACCGAGACACTGAGACACTGAGACACTGAGACTCTGAGACACCGAGACCCTGAGACTCTGAGACACAGAGACACTGAGACACAGAGACACTGAGACACAGAGACACTGAGACTCTGAGACACATAGACACTGAGACACTGAGACAATGAGACTCTGAGACACAGACACTGAGACACAGAGACACTGAGACACAGAGACACTGAGACACAGAGGCACTGAGACACTGAGACACTGAGACTCTGAGGCACTGAGACACTGAGACACAGAGACACTGATTCACTGAGACTCTGAGACACTGAGTCACTGAGACACAGAGACACTGAGTCCCTGAGACTCTGAGACACAGAGACACTGAGACACTGAGACACTGAGACACAGAGACACTGAGACACAGAGACACTGAGACACAGGGACACTGAGACACTGAGACTCTGAGACACGGAGACACTGAGACACTGGGACACTGAGACACTGAGACACAGAGACACTGAGACACTGAGACACTGAGACACTGAGACACTGAGACACTGAAATAATGAGACACTGAGACACGAGGCACAGAGACACTGAGAGACAGAGACACAGAGACACAGCGACTCTGAGACACTGAGACACAGAGACACTGAGACAGAGAGACACTGAGACGCTGAGGCACTGTGACACTGAGACACTGAGACACACAGACTCTGAGACACTGAGACACTGAGACTCTGAGACACAGAGACACTGAGACACTGAGACTCTGAGACACTGAGACTCTGAGACACAGAGAGACAGACATACTGAGACTCAGTGACACTGAGACACAGAGACACAGAGACACTGAGACTCTGAGACACATAAACACTGAGACACTGAGACACAGAGACAATGAGACTCTGAGACACAGACACTGAGACACAGAGACACTGAGACACTGAGACTGAGAGACACTGAGACACAGAGGCACTGAGACACTGAGACACTGAGACTCTGAGGCACTGAGACACTGAGACACTGAGACACAGAGACACTGATTCACTGAGACTCTGAGACACTGAGTCACTGAGACACAGAGACACTGAGACCCTGAGACTCTGAGACACAGAGACACTGAGGCACTGAGACACTGAGACACAGAGACACTGAGACACTGTGACACTGAGACACAGAGACACTGAGACACAGAGACACTGAGACACAGGGACACTGAGACACTGAGACTCTGAGACACAGAGACACTGAGACACTGGGACACTGAGACACTGAGACACAGAGACACTGAGACACTGAGACACAGGGACACTGAGACACTGAGACTCTGAGACACAGATACAGAGACATTGAGACACTGGGACACTGAGACACTGAGGCACTGTGACACTGAGACACTGAGACTCTGAGACACTGAGACACAGAGAGACAGAGATACTGAGACACAGAGACACTGAGACACTGAGACACTAAGACTCTGAGACACTGAGACACAGAGACACTGAGACTCAGAGAAAGTGAGACACTGAGACACTATGACACAGAGACACAGAGACACTGAGACTCTGAGACTCTGAGACACATAGACACTGAGATGCTGAGACTCTGAGACACTGAGACACAGAGACACTGAGACTCTGAGACACCGAGACTCTGAGACACTGAAACACAGAGACACAGAGACACTAAGACAGAGAGACACTGAGACACTGAGACACTGAGACTCTGAGACACTGAGACACACAGACACTGAGACTCTGAGACACTGAGACACAGATACACAGAGACACTGAGACACTGAGACTCTGAGATACTGAGACTCTGAGACACTGAGACACTGAGACACTGACACTCTGAGACACAGAGACACTAAGACACAGAGACACTGAGACACAGAGACACTGAGACACTGAGACACAGAGACAATGAGACACTGAGGCACAGAGACACAGATACACTGAGACACTGAGACACAGAGAAACAGAGATACTGAGACACTGAGACACAGAGACTCTGAGACACAGAGACACTGAGACACATAGACACAGAGATACTGAGCCACTGATTCACTGAGACTCTGAGACACTGAGTCACTGAGACACAAAGACACAGAGATACTGAGACACTGATTCACTGAGACTCTGAGACACTGAGTCACTGAGACACAGAGACACTGAGACACTGAGACACAGAGCCCACGAGACACTGAGACACTGAGATTCTGAGACACTGAGACACAGAGACACTTAGACACAGAGACACTGAGGCACTGAGACACTGAGGGTCTGAGACACTGAGACACAGAGACACTGAGACACAGCAACACTGAGACACTGAGACACAGAGACATAGAGACACTGAGACACAGAGACACTGAGACACTGAGACACAGAGACACTGCAGCACAGAGACACTGAGACACAGAGACACTGAGACACTGAGACACTGAGAAACTGAGACACAGAGACACTGAGACACAGAGGCACTGAGAGACTGAGACACAGAGACACTGAGACACTGAGACACAGGGACACTGAGACTCTGAGACAGTGAGTCACTGAGACACTGGGACACTGAGACACAGAGACAATGAGATACTGAGACACAGAGACACAGAGACACTGAGACACTGAGGCTCTGAGACACTGAGACACAGAGACACTGAGACACAGAGACACTGAGACACTGAGACACAGAGACACTGAGACTCTGAGACACATAGACACTGAGACACTGAGACACAGAGACACTGAGACCCTGAGACTCTGAGACACAGAGACACTGAGGCACTGAGACACTGAGACACTGAGACACTGAGACACAGAGACACTGAGACACTGAGACACAGCGACACTGAGTCACTGAGACTCTGAGACACAGAGACACAGATGCTCAGTGGCTCAGAGACTCAGAGACGCAGAGACGCAGAGACACAGATGGTCAGAGGCACAGAGACTCAGAGATGTCGGGACACAGAGGCTCAGAGACGCAGCGACACAGGGACCCAGAGACACAGAGTCACAGAGACCCAGAGACACAGAGACTCAGAAAAACAGAGACGCAGAGACACAGAGGCTCAGAGGCTCAGGGATTCAGAAACGCAGAGACAAAGAGGCTCAGAGACGCAGACACACAGAGGCTCAAAGGTGCAGAGACACAGAGATCCCGAGACTCAGAGACTCAGAGACACAGAGACTCAGAGACTCAGAGACACAGAGACACAGAGTCTCAGAGACTAACAGACACCGAGACACAGATGCTCACTGACACACTGAGACACTGAGACACAGAGAGACAGAGACACTGAGACACAGTGACACTGAGACACTGTGACACAGAGACACTGAGACACTGAGACACTGAGACACTGGGACACTGAGACACTGAGACAATGAGACTCTGATACACTGAGACACTGAGACACAGAGACACTGAAACTCTGACACAGAGAGAGACAAACACTGAGACACAGTGACACTGAGACACTGAGACACTGTGACACAGAGACACTGAGACACTGAGACACTGAGACTCTGAGACACTGAGACACAGAGACACTGAGACACTGAGACTCTGATACACCGAGACACTGAGACACTGAGACACTGAGACTGTGAGACACAGAGACCCTGAGACTCTGAGACACTGAGACACAGAGACACTGAGACACAGAGACACTGAGACACAGAGACACTGAGACACTGAGACACAGGGACACTGAGACACTGAGATTCTGAGACACAGAGACACAGAGACACTGAGACACTGAGACACTGAGGCACTGTGACACTGAGACACTGAGACACTGAGACACAGAGAGACAGAGATACTGAGACACAGTGACACTGAGACCCTGAGACACTGTGAGAAAGAGACACTGAGACACTGAGACACAGGGACACTGAGACACTGAGACACAGAGACACTGAGACACAGATACACCGAGACACTGAGACACTAAGACTCAGAGACACTGAGACACTGAGACACTGAGACTCAGAGACACTGAGACACTATGACACAGAGACACAGAGACACTGAGACACTGAGACTCTGAGACACATAGACACTGAGATGCTGAGACTCTGAGACACTGAGACACAGAGACACTGACACTCTGAGACACCGAGAGTCTGAGACACTGAAACGCATAGACACAAAGACACTAAGACACAGAGACACAGAGACACTGAGACACAGAGACACTGAGACACTGAGACACAGAGAAACAGAGATACAGAGACACTGAGACACAGAGACACAGATACACAGAGACAATGAGACACTGAGACTCTGAGATACTGAGACTCTGAGGCACTGAGACACTGACACTCTGAGACTCTGAGACACAGAAACACTGAGACACAGAGACACTGAGACACAAAGACACTGAGATACTGAGACACTGATTCACTGAGACTCTGAGACACTGAGTCACTGAGACACAGAGACACTGAGACACTGAGACACAGAGCACACGAGACACTGAGACACTGAGACTCTGAGACACTGAGACACAGAGACACTTAGACACAGAGACACTGAGACACAGAGACACTGAGACACTGAGACACTGATACGCTGAGACACTGAGGCTCTGAGACACTGAGACACAGAGACACTGAGACACAGCGACACTGAGACACTGAGACACAAGGAAATAGAGACACTGAGACACAGAGACACTGAGACACAGAGACACAGAGACACTGTGGCACAGAGACACTGAGGCACTGAGACACTGAGACACAGAGACGCTGAGACACTGAGACACAGAGACACTGAGACACTGAGACTATGAGACACTGAGAAACTGAGACACAGAGACACTGAAACACAGAGACACTGAAGACTGAGACACAGAGACACTGAGACACTGAGACACAGGGACACTGAGAATCTGAGACAGTGAGTCACTGAGACACTGAGACACTGATGCACAGAGACACTGAGACACAGAGACACAGGGACACAGAGACACTGAGACTCTGAGACACAGAGACACTGAGACACTGAGACTCTGAGACACTGAGACACAGAGACACTCTTACACAGAGACACTGAGACACTGAGACACAGAGACACTGAGACACTGACACACTGAGACACTGAGACACAGACACACTGTGACTCTGAGACACTGAGACACTGAGAAACTGAAACAATGAGACACTGAGACACGAGGCACAGAGACACTGAGAGACAGAGACACAGAGACACTGCGACTCTGAGACACTGAGACACAGAGACACTGAGACGCAGAGACACTGAGACACTGAGGCACTGTGACACTGAGACTCTGAGACACTGAGACACTGAGACACAGAGAGACAGACACACTGAGACACAGTGACACTGAGACACTGTGACACAGAGACACTGAGACCCTGAGACACTGAGACCCTGATACACTGAGACACAGAGACACTGAGACACTGAGACTCTGATACACCGAGACACTGAGACACTGAGACACTGAGAGTCTGAGACACAGAGACCCTGAGACTCAGAGACACAGAGACACAGAGACACTGAGACACTGAGACACTGAGACTCTGAGACACATAGACACTGAGACACTGAGACACAGAGACAATGAGACTCTGAGACACAGACACTGAGACACAGAGACACTGAGACACTGAGACACTGAGACACAGAGACACTAAGACACAGAGGCACTGAGACACTGAGACTCTGAGGCACTGAGACAATGAGACACTGAGACACAGAGACACTGATTCACTGAGACTCTGAGACACTGAGTCACTGAGACACAGAGACACTGAGACCCTGAGACTCTGAGACACAGAGACACTGAGGCACTGAGACACTGAGACACTGAGACACTGAGACACTGTGACACTGAGACACAGAGACACTGAGACACAGAGACACTGAGACACTGAAACACAGGGACACTGAGACACTGAGTATCTGAGACACAGAGACACAGAGACACTGAGACACTGAGACACTGTGACACTGAGACACAGAGTCACTGAGACACGGAGACACTGAGACACTGAGACACAGGGACACTGAGACACAGAGACGCTGAGACACTGAGACACTTAGACACAGAGACACTGAGACCCTGAGACTCTGAGACACAGAGACACTGAGGCACTGAGACACTGAGACACTGAGACACTGAGACACTGTGACACTGAGACACAGAGACACTGAGACACAGAGACACTGAGACACTGAGACACTGTGACACTGAGACACGGATACACTGAGACACTGAGACACAGGGACACTGAGACACAGAGACGCTGAGACACTGAGACACTTAGACACAGAGACACTGAGACACTGAGACTATGAGACACTGAGAAACTGAGACACAGAGACACTGAAACACAGAGACACTGAAGACTGAGACACAGAGACACTGAGACACTGAGACACAGGGACACTGAGACTCTGAGACAGTGAGTCACTGAGACACTGAGACACTGAGGCACAGAGACACTGAGACACTGAGACACAGGGACACTGAGACACTGAGACTCTGAGACATAGAGACACAGAGACACTGAGACACTGAGACTCTGAGACACTGAGACACAGAGACACTCTAACACAGAGACACTGAGACACTGAGACACAGAGACACTGAGACACTGACACACTGAGACACTGAGACACAGAGACACTGTGACTCTGAGACACTGAGACACTGAGAAACTGAAACAATGAGACACTGAGACACGAGGCACAGAGACACTGAGAGACAGAGACACAGAGACACTGCGACTCTGAGACACTGAGACACAGAGACACTGAGACGCAGAGACACTGAGACACAGAGGCACTGTGACACTGAGATACAGTGACACTGAGACACTGAGACACTGTGACACAGAGACACTGAGACCCTGAGACACTGAGACTCTGAGACACTGGGACACAGAGACACTGAGACACTGAGACTCTGATACACCGAGACACTGAGACACTGAGACTCTGAGACACAGAGACCCTGAGACTCGGAGACACAGAGACACTGAGACACAGAGACACTGAGACACTGAGACACAGAGACACTGAGACTCTGAGACACATAGACACTGAGACACTGAGACACTGAGACAATGAGACTCTGAGACACAGACACTGAGACACTGAGACACTGAGACACTGAGACTCTGAGGCACTGAGACACTGAGACACAGAGACACTGAGTCACTGAGACTCTGAGACACTGAGTCACTGAGACACAGAGACACTGAGACCCTGAGACTCTGAGACACAGAGACACTGAGGCACTGAGACACTGAGACACTGAGACACTGAGACACAGAGGCACTGAGACACTGAGACACTGAGACTCTGAGGCACTGAGACACTGAGACACTGAGACACAGAGACACTGATTCACTGAGACTCTGAGACACTGAGTCACTGAGACACAGAGACACTGAGACCCTGAGACTCTGAGACACAGAGACACTGAGGCACTGAGACACTGAGACACTGAGACACTGAGACACTGAGACACTGTGACACTGAGACACTGTGACACAGAGACACTGAGACACTGAGACACTGAGACTCTGAGGCACTGAGACACTGAGACACTGAGACACAGAGACACTGATTCACTGAGACTCTGAGACACTGAGTCACTGAGACACAGAGACACTGAGACCCTGAGACTCTGAGACACAGAGACACTGAGGCACTGAGACACTGAGACACTGAGACACTGTGACACTGAGACACAGAGGCACTGAGACACTGAGACACTGAGACTCTGAGGCACTGAGACACTGAGACACAGAGACACTGATTCACTGAGACTCTGAGACACTGAGTCACTGAGACACAGAGACACTGAGACCCTGAGACTCTGAGACACAGAGACACTGAGGCACTGAGACACTGAGACACTGAGACACTGTGACACTGAGACACTGAGACACAGATACACTGAGGCACTGAGACACTGAGATACTGAGACTCAGGGACACTGAGACACTGAGACGCTGAGACACTGAGACTCTGAGACTCTGATACACCGAGACACTGAGACACTGAGACACAGAGAGACAGACACACTGAGACACAGTGACACTGAGACACTGTGACACAGAGACACTGAGACCCTGAGACACTGAGACTCTGAGACACTGAGACACAGAGACACTGAGACACTGAGACTCTGATACACCGAGACACTGAGACACTGAGAGTCTGAGACACAGAGACCCTGAGACTCAGAGACACAGAGACACTGAGACACAGAGACACTGAGACACTGAGACACTGAGACTCTGAGACACATAGACACTGAGACACTGAGACACAGAGACAATGAGACTCTGAGACACAGACACTGAGACACAGAGACACTGAGACACTGAGACACTGAGACACTAAGACACAGAGGCACTGAGACACTGAGACTCTGAGGCACTGAGACAATGAGACACTGAGACACAGAGACACTGATTCACTGAGACTCTGAGACACTGAGTCACTGAGACACAGAGACACTGAGACCCTGAGACTCTGAGACACAGAGACACTGAGGCACTGAGACACTGAGACACTGAGACACTGTGACACTGAGACACAGAGACACTGAGACACAGAGACACTGAGACACTGAGACTCTGAGACACTGAGACACTGTGACACTGAGACACTGAGACACAGAGACACTGAGACACTGAAACACAGGGACACTGAGACACTGAGACTCTGAGACACAGAGACACAGAGACACTGAGACACTGAGACACTGAGACACGGAGACACTGAGACACTGAGACACAGGGACACTGAGACACAGAGACGCTGAGACACTGAGACACTTAGACACAGAGACACTGAGACCCTGAGACTCTGAGACACAGAGACACTGAGGCACTGAGACACTGAGACACTGAGACACTGAGACACTGTGACACTGAGACACAGAGACACTGAGACACAGAGACACTGAGACACTGAAACACAGGGACACTGAGACACTGAGACTCTGAGACACAGAGACACAGAGACACTGAGACACTGAGACACTGTGACACTGAGACACGGAGACACTGAGACACTGAGACACAGGGACACTGAGACACAGAGACGCTGAGACACTGAGACACTTAGACACAGAGACACTGAGACACTGAGACTATGAGACACTGAGAAACTGAGACACAGAGACACTGAAACACAGAGACACTGAAGACTGAGACACAGAGACACTGAGACACTGAGACACAGGGACACTGAGACTCTGAGACAGTGAGTCACTGAGACACTGAGACACTGAGGCACAGAGACACTGAGACACTGAGACACAGGGACACTGAGACACTGAGACACAGAGACACAGAGACACAGAGACACTGAGACACTGAGACTCTGAGACACTGAGACACAGAGACACTCTAACACAGAGACACTGAGACACTGAGACACAGAGACACTGAGACACTGAGAAACTGAAACAATGAGACACTGAGACACGAGGCACAGAGTCACTGAGAGACAGAGACACAGAGACACTGCGACTCTGAGACACTGAGACACAGAGACACTGAGACGCAGAGACACTGAGACACAGAGGCACTGTGACACTGAGACACAGTGACACTGAGACACTGAGACACTGTGACACAGAGACACTGAGACCCTGAGACACTGAGACTCTGAGACACTGGGACACAGAGACACTGAGACACTGAGACTCTGATACACCGAGATACTGAGACACTGAGACTCTGAGACACAGAGACCCTGAGACTCGGAGACACAGAGACACTGAGACACAGAGACACTGAGACACTGAGACACTGAGACTCTGAGACACATAGGCACTGAGACACTGAGACACTGAGACAATGAGACTCTGAGACACAGACACTGAGACACTGAGACACTGAGACACAGAGGCGCTGAGACACTGAGACACTGAGTCACTGAGACTCTGAGACACTGAGTCACTGAGACACAGAGACACTGAGACCCTGAGACTCTGAGACACAGAGACACTGAGGCACTGAGACACTGAGACACTGAGACACTGTGACACTGAGACACAGAGGCACTGAGACACTGAGACACTGAGACACAGAGGCACTGAGACACTGAGACACTGAGACTCTGAGGCACTGAGACACTGAGACACTGAGACACAGAGACACTGATTCACTGAGACTCTGAGACACTGAGTCACTGAGACACAGAGACACTGAGACCCTGAGACTCTGAGACACAGAGACACTGAGGCACTGAGACACTGAGACACTGAGACACTGTGACACTGAGACACAGAGGCACTGAGACACTGAGACACTGAGACTCTGAGGCACTGAGACACTGAGACACAGAGACACTGATTCACTGAGACTCTGAGACACTGAGTCACTGAGACACAGAGACACTGAGACCCTGAGACTCTGAGACACAGAGACACTGAGGCACTGAGACACTGAGACACTGAGACACTGAGACACAGAGGCACTGAGACACTGAGATACTGAGACTCAGGGACACTGAGACACTGAGACGCTGAGACACTGAGACTCTGAGACTCTGATACACCGAGACACTGAGACACTGAGACACAGAGAGACAGACACACTGAGACACAGTGACACTGAGACACTGTGACACAGAGACACTGAGACCCTGAGACACTGAGACTCTGAGACACTGAGACACAGAGACACTGAGACACTGAGACTCTGATACACCGAGACACTGAGACACTGAGAATCTGAGACACAGAGACCCTGAGACTCAGAGACACAGAGACACTGAGACACAGAGACACTGAGACACTGAGACACTGAGACTCTGAGACACATAGACACTGAGACACTGAGACACAGAGACAATGAGACTCTGAGACACAGACACTGAGACACAGAGACACTGAGACACTGAGACACTGAGACACAGAGGCACTGAGACACTGAGACTCTGAGGCACTGAGACAATGAGACACTGAGACACAGAGACACTGATTCACTGAGACTCTGAGACACTGAGTCACTGAGACACAGAGACACTGAGACCCTGAGACTCTGAGACACAGAGACACTGAGGCACTGAGACACTGAGACACTGAGACACTGTGACACTGAGACACAGAGACACTGAGACACAGAGACACTGAGACACTGAGACTCTGAGACACTGAGACACTGTGACACTGAGACACTGAGACACAGAGACACTGAGACACTGAAACACAGGGACACTGAGACACTGAGACTCTGAGACACAGAGACACAGAGACACTGAGACACTGAGACACTGAGACACGGAGACACTGAGACACAGGGACACTGAGACACAGAGACGCTGAGACACTGAGACACTTAGACACAGAGACACTGAGACCCTGAGACTCTGAGACACAGAGACACTGAGGCACTGAGACACTGAGACACTGAGACACTGAGACACTGTGACACTGAGACACAGAGACACTGAGACACAGAGACACTGAGACACTGAAACACAGGGACACTGAGACACTGAGACTCTGAGACACAGAGACACAGAGACACTGAGACACTGAGACACTGTGACACTGAGACACTGAGACACGGAGACACTGAGACACTGAGACACAGGGACACTGAGACACAGAGACGCTGAGACACTGAGACACTTAGACACAGAGACACTGAGACACTGAGACTATGAGACACTGAGAAACTGAGACACAGAGACACTGAAACACAGAGACACTGAAGACTGAGACACAGAGACACTGAGACACTGAGACACAGGGACACTGAGACTCTGAGACAGTGAGTCACTGAGACACTGAGACACTGAGGCACAGAGACACTGAGACACTGAGACACAGGGACACTGAGACACTGAGACTCTGAGACACAGAGACACAGAGACACTGAGACACTGAGACTCTGAGACACTGAGACACAGAGACACTCTAACACAGAGACACTGAGACACTGAGACACAGAGACACTGAGACACTGAGAAACTGAAACAATGAGACACTGAGACACGAGGCACAGAGTCACTGAGAGACAGAGACACAGAGACACTGCGACTCTGAGACACTGAGACACAGAGACACTGAGACGCAGAGACACTGAGACACAGAGGCACTGTGACACTTAGACACAGTGACACTGAGACACTGAGACACTGTGACACAGAGACACTGAGACCCTGAGACACTGAGACTCTGAGACACTGGGACACAGAGACACTGAGACACTGAGACTCTGATACACCGAGACACTGAGACACTGAGACTCTGAGACACAGAGACCCTGAGACTCGGAGACACAGAGACACTGAGACACAGAGACACTGAGACACTGAGACACTGAGACTCTGAGACACATAGGCACTGAGACACTGAGACACTGAGACAATGAGACTCTGAGACACAGACACTGAGACACTGAGACACTGAGACACAGAGGCGCTGAGACACTGAGACACTGAGTCACTGAGACTCTGAGACACTGAGTCACTGAGACACAGAGACACTGAGACCCTGAGACTCTGAGACACAGAGACACTGAGGCACTGAGACACTGAGACACTGAGACACTGTGACACTGAGACACAGAGGCACTGAGACACTGAGACACTGAGACACAGAGGCACTGAGACACTGAGACACTGAGACTCTGAGGCACTGAGACACTGAGACACTGAGACACAGAGGCACTGATTCACTGAGACTCTGAGACACTGAGTCACTGAGACACAGAGACACTGAGACCCTGAGACTCTGAGACACAGAGACACTGAGGCACTGAGACACTGAGAGACTGAGACACTGTGACACTGAGACACTGTGACACAGAGACACTGAGACACAGATACACTGAGGCACTGAGACACTGAGATACTGAGACTCAGGGACACTGAGACACTGAGACGCTGAGACACTGAGACTCTGAGACTCTGATACACCGAGACACTGAGACACTGAGACACAGAGAGACAGACACACTGAGACACAGTGACACTGAGACACTGTGACACAGAGACACTGAGACCCTGAGACACTGAGACTCTGAGACACTGAGACACAGAGACACTGAGACACTGAGACTCTGATACACCGAGACACTGAGACACTGAGACACTGAGAGTCTGAGACACAGAGACCCTGAGACTCAGAGACACAGAGACACTGAGACACAGAGACACTGAGACACTGAGACACTGAGACTCTGAGACACATAGACACTGAGACACTGAGACACAGAGACAATGAGACTCTGAGACACAGACACTGAGACACAGAGACACTGAGACACTGAGACACAGAGACACTAAGACACAGAGGCACTGAGACACTGAGACTCTGTGGCACTGAGACAATGAGACACTGAGACACAGAGACACTGATTCACTGAGACTCTGAGACACTGAGTCACTGAGACACAGAGACACTGAGACCCTGAGACTCTGAGACACAGAGACACTGAGGCACTGAGACACTGAGACACTGAGACACTGAGACACTGTGACACTGAGACACAGAGACACAGAGACACTGAGACACTGAGACACAGGGACACTGAGACACAGAGACACAGAGAGACAGACACACTGAGACACAGTGACACTGAGACACTGTGACACAGAGACACTGAGACCCTGAGACACTGAGACTCTGAGACACTGAGACACAGAGACACTGAGACACTGAGACTCTGATACACCGAGACACTGAGACACTGAGAGTCTGAGACACAGAGACCCTGAGACTCAGAGACACAGAGACACTGAGACACAGAGACACTGAGACACTGAGACACTGAGACTCTGAGACACATAGACACTGAGACACTGAGACACAGAGACAATGAGACTCTGAGACACAGACACTGAGACACAGAGACACTGAGACACTGAGACACTGAGACACTAAGACACAGAGGCACTGAGACACTGAGACTCTGAGGCACTGAGACAATGAGACACTGAGACACAGAGACACTGATTCACTGAGACTCTGAGACACTGAGTCACTGAGACACAGAGACACTGAGACCCTGAGACTCTGAGACACAGAGACACTGAGGCACTGAGACACTGAGACACTGAGACACTGTGACACTGAGACACAGAGACACTGAGACACAGAGACACTGAGACACTGAGACTCTGAGACACTGAGACACTGTGACACTGAGACACTGAGACACAGAGACACTGAGACACTGAAACACAGGGACACTGAGACACTGAGACTCTGAGACACAGAGACACAGAGACACTGAGACACTGAGACACTGAGACACGGAGACACTGAGACACTGAGACACAGGGACACTGAGACACAGAGACGCTGAGACACTGAGACACTTAGACACAGAGACACTGAGACCCTGAGACTCTGAGACACAGAGACACTGAGGCACTGAGACACTGAGACACTGAGACACTGAGACACTGTGACACTGAGACACAGAGACACTGAGACACAGAGACACTGAGACACTGAAACACAGGGACACTGAGACACTGAGACTCTGAGACACAGAGACACAGAGACACTGAGACACTGAGACACTGTGACACTGAGACACGGAGACACTGAGACACTGAGACACAGGGACACTGAGACACAGAGACGCTGAGACACTGAGACACTTAGACACAGAGACACTGAGACACTGAGACTATGAGACACTGAGAAACTGAGACACAGAGACACTGAAACACAGAGACACTGAAGACTGAGACACAGAGACACTGAGACACTGAGACACAGGGACACTGAGACTCTGAGACAGTGAGTCACTGAGACACTGAGACACTGAGGCACAGAGACACTGAGACACTGAGACACAGGGACACTGAGACACTGAGACACAGAGACACAGAGACACAGAGACACTGAGACACTGAGACTCTGAGACACTGAGACACAGAGACACTCTAACACAGAGACACTGAGACACTGAGACACAGAGACACTGAGACACTGAGAAACTGAAACAATGAGACACTGAGACACGAGGCACAGAGTCACTGAGAGACAGAGACACAGAGACACTGCGACTCTGAGACACTGAGACACAGAGACACTGAGACGCAGAGACACTGAGACACAGAGGCACTGTGACACTGAGACACAGTGACACTGAGACACTGAGACACTGTGACACAGAGACACTGAGACCCTGAGACACTGAGACTCTGAGACACTGGGACACAGAGACACTGAGACACTGAGACTCTGATACACCGAGATACTGAGACACTGAGACTCTGAGACACAGAGACCCTGAGACTCGGAGACACAGAGACACTGAGACACAGAGACACTGAGACACTGAGACACTGAGACTCTGAGACACATAGGCACTGAGACACTGAGACACTGAGACAATGAGACTCTGAGACACAGACACTGAGACACTGAGACACTGAGACACAGAGGCGCTGAGACACTGAGACACTGAGTCACTGAGACTCTGAGACACTGAGTCACTGAGACACAGAGACACTGAGACCCTGAGACTCTGAGACACAGAGACACTGAGGCACTGAGACACTGAGACACTGAGACACTGTGACACTGAGACACAGAGGCACTGAGACACTGAGACACTGAGACACAGAGGCACTGAGACACTGAGACACTGAGACACTGAGACACTGAAACACAGGGACACTGAGACACTGAGACTCTGAGACACAGAGACACAGAGACACTGAGACACTGAGACACTGAGACACGGAGACACTGAGACACTGAGACACAGGGACACTGAGACACAGAGACGCTGAGACACTGAGACACTTAGACACAGAGACACTGAGACCCTGAGACTCTGAGACACAGAGACACTGAGGCACTGAGACACTGAGACACTGAGACACTGAGACACTGTGACACTGAGACACAGAGACACTGAGACACAGAGACACTGAGACACTGAAACACAGGGACACTGAGACACTGAGACTCTGAGACACAGAGACACAGAGACACTGAGACACTGAGACACTGTGACACTGAGACACGGAGACACTGAGACACTGAGACACAGGGACACTGAGACACAGAGACGCTGAGACACTGAGACACTTAGACACAGAGACACTGAGACACTGAGACTATGAGACACTGAGAAACTGAGACACAGAGACACTGAAACACAGAGACACTGAAGACTGAGACACAGAGACACTGAGACACTGAGACACAGGGACACTGAGACTCTGAGACAGTGAGTCACTGAGACACTGAGACACTGAGGCACAGAGACACTGAGACACTGAGACACAGGGACACTGAGACACTGAGACACAGAGACACAGAGACACAGAGACACTGAGACACTGAGACTCTGAGACACTGAGACACAGAGACACTCTAACACAGAGACACTGAGACACTGAGACACAGAGACACTGAGACACTGAGAAACTGAAACAATGAGACACTGAGACACGAGGCACAGAGTCACTGAGAGACAGAGACACAGAGACACTGCGACTCTGAGACACTGAGACACAGAGACACTGAGACGCAGAGACACTGAGACACAGAGGCACTGTGACACTGAGACACAGTGACACTGAGACACTGAGACACTGTGACACAGAGACACTGAGACCCTGAGACACTGAGACTCTGAGACACTGGGACACAGAGACACTGAGACACTGAGACTCTGATACACCGAGATACTGAGACACTGAGACTCTGAGACACAGAGACCCTGAGACTCGGAGACACAGAGACACTGAGACACAGAGACACTGAGACACTGAGACACTGAGACTCTGAGACACATAGGCACTGAGACACTGAGACACTGAGACAATGAGACTCTGAGACACAGACACTGAGACACTGAGACACTGAGACACAGAGGCGCTGAGACACTGAGACACTGAGTCACTGAGACTCTGAGACACTGAGTCACTGAGACACAGAGACACTGAGACCCTGAGACTCTGAGACACAGAGACACTGAGGCACTGAGACACTGAGACACTGAGACACTGTGACACTGAGACACAGAGGCACTGAGACACTGAGACACTGAGACACAGAGGCACTGAGACACTGAGACACTGAGACTCTGAGGCACTGAGACACTGAGACACTGAGACACAGAGACACTGATTCACTGAGACTCTGAGACACTGAGTCACTGAGACACAGAGACACTGAGACCCTGAGACTCTGAGACACAGAGACACTGAGGCACTGAGACACTGAGACACTGAGACACTGTGACACTGAGACACAGAGGCACTGAGACACTGAGACACTGAGACTCTGAGGCACTGAGACACTGAGACACAGAGACACTGATTCACTGAGACTCTGAGACACTGAGTCACTGAGACACAGAGACACTGAGACCCTGAGACTCTGAGACACAGAGACACTGAGGCACTGAGACACTGAGACACTGAGACACTGTGACACTGAGACACAGAGGCACTGAGACACTGAGACACTGAGACACAGAGGCACTGAGACACTGAGATACTGAGACTCAGGGACACTGAGACACTGAGACGCTGAGACACTGAGACTCTGAGACTCTGATACACCGAGACACTGAGACACTGAGACACAGAGAGACAGACACACTGAGACACAGTGACACTGAGACACTGTGACACAGAGACACTGAGACCCTGAGACACTGAGACTCTGAGACACTGAGACACAGAGACACTGAGACACTGAGACTCTGATACACCGAGACACTGAGACACTGAGAATCTGAGACACAGAGACCCTGAGACTCAGAGACACAGAGACACTGAGACACAGAGACACTGAGACACTGAGACACTGAGACTCTGAGACACATAGACACTGAGACACTGAGACACAGAGACAATGAGACTCTGAGACACAGACACTGAGACACAGAGACACTGAGACACTGAGACACTGAGACACTAAGACACAGAGGCACTGAGACACTGAGACTCTGAGGCACTGAGACAATGAGACACTGAGACACAGAGACACTGATTCACTGAGACTCTGAGACACTGAGTCACTGAGACACAGAGACACTGAGACCCTGAGACTCTGAGACACAGAGACACTGAGGCACTGAGACACTGAGACACTGAGACACTGTGACACTGAGACACAGAGACACTGAGACACAGAGACACTGAGACACTGAGACTCTGAGACACTGAGACACTGTGACACTGAGACACTGAGACACAGAGACACTGAGACACTGAAACACAGGGACACTGAGACACTGAGACTCTGAGACACAGAGACACAGAGACACTGAGACACTGAGACACTGAGACACGGAGACACTGAGACACTGAGGCACAGGGACACTGAGACACAGAGACGCTGAGACACTGAGACACTTAGACACAGAGACACTGAGACCCTGAGACTCTGAGACACAGAGACACTGAGGCACTGAGACACTGAGACACTGAGACACTGAGACACTGTGACACTGAGACACAGAGACACTGAGACACAGAGACACTGAGACACTGAAACACAGGGACACTGAGACACTGAGACTCTGAGACACAGAGACACAGAGACACTGAGACACTGAGACACTGTGACACTGAGACACTGAGACACGGAGACACTGAGACACTGAGACACAGGGACACTGAGACACAGAGACGCTGAGACACTGAGACACTTAGACACAGAGACACTGAGACACTGAGACTATGAGACACTGAGAAACTGAGACACAGAGACACTGAAACACAGAGACACTGAAGACTGAGACACAGAGACACTGAGACACTGAGACACAGGGACACTGAGACTCTGAGACAGTGAGTCACTGAGACACTGAGACACTGGGACACTGAGACACTGAGACTCTGAGACACAGAGACACAGAGACACTGAGACACTGAGACTCTGAGACACTGAGACACAGAGACACTCTAACACAGAGACACTGAGACACTGAGACACAGAGACACTGAGACACTGAGAAACTGAAACAATGAGACACTGAGACACGAGGCACAGAGTCACTGAGAGACAGAGACACAGAGACACTGCGACTCTGAGACACTGAGACACAGAGACACTGAGACGCAGAGACACTGAGACACAGAGGCACTGTGACACTTAGACACAGTGACACTGAGACACTGAGACACTGTGACACAGAGACACTGAGACCCTGAGACACTGAGACTCTGAGACACTGGGACACAGAGACACTGAGACACTGAGACTCTGATACACCGAGACACTGAGACACTGAGACTCTGAGACACAGAGACCCTGAGACTCGGAGACACAGAGACACTGAGACACAGAGACACTGAGACACTGAGACACTGAGACTCTGAGACACATAGGCACTGAGACACTGAGACACTGAGACAATGAGACTCTGAGACACAGACACTGAGACACTGAGACACTGAGACACAGAGGCGCTGATACACTGAGACACTGAGTCACTGAGACTCTGAGACACTGAGTCACTGAGACACAGAGACACTGAGACCCTGAGACTCTGAGACACAGAGACACTGAGGCACTGAGACACTGAGACACTGAGACACTGTGACACTGAGACACAGAGGCACTGAGACACTGAGACACTGAGACACAGAGGCACTGAGACACTGAGACACTGAGACTCTGAGGCACTGAGACACTGAGACACTGAGACACAGAGGCACTGATTCACTGAGACTCTGAGACACTGAGTCACTGAGACACAGAGACACTGAGACCCTGAGACTCTGAGACACAGAGACACTGAGGCACTGAGACACTGAGAGACTGAGACACTGTGACACTGAGACACTGTGACACAGAGACACTGAGACACAGATACACTGAGGCACTGAGACACTGAGATACTGAGACTCAGGGACACTGAGACACTGAGACGCTGAGACACTGAGACTCTGAGACTCTGATACACCGAGACACTGAGACACTGAGACACAGAGAGACAGACACACTGAGACACAGTGACACTGAGACACTGTGACACAGAGACACTGAGACCCTGAGACACTGAGACTCTGAGACACTGAGACACAGAGACACTGAGACACTGAGACTCTGATACACCGAGACACTGAGACACTGAGACACTGAGAGTCTGAGACACAGAGACCCTGAGACTCAGAGACACAGAGACACTGAGACACAGAGACACTGAGACACTGAGACACTGAGACTCTGAGACACATAGACACTGAGACACTGAGACACAGAGACAATGAGACTCTGAGACACAGACACTGAGACACAGAGACACTGAGACACTGAGACACAGAGACACTAAGACACAGAGGCACTGAGACACTGAGACTCTGTGGCACTGAGACAATGAGACACTGAGACACAGAGACACTGATTCACTGAGACTCTGAGACACTGAGTCACTGAGACACAGAGACACTGAGACCCTGAGACTCTGAGACACAGAGACACTGAGGCACTGAGACACTGAGACACTGAGACACTGAGACACTGTGACACTGAGACACAGAGACACAGAGACACTGAGACACTGAGACACAGGGACACTGAGACACAGAGACGCTGAGACACTGAGACACTTAGACACAGAGACACTGAGACCCTGAGACTCTGAGACACAGAGACACTGAGGCACTGAGACACTGAGACACTGAGACACTGTGACACTGAGACACAGAGACACTGAGACACAGAGACACTGATTCACTGAGACTCTGAGACACTGAGTCACTGAGACACAGAGACACTGAGACCCTGAGACTCTGAGACACAGAGACACTGAGGCACTGAGACACTGAGACACTGAGACACTGTGACACTGAGACACAGGGGCACTGAGACACTGAGACACTGAGACTCTGAGGCACTGAGACACTGAGACACTGAGACACAGAGACACTGATTCACTGAGACTCTGAGGCACTGAGTCACTGAGACACAGAGACACTGAGACCCTGAGACTCTGAGACACAGAGACACTGAGGCACTGAGACACTGAGACACTGAGACACTGTGACACTGAGACACTGTGACACAGAGACACTGAGACACAGATACACTGAGGCACTGAGACACTGAGATACTGAGACTCAGGGACACTGAGACACTGAGACGCTGAGACACTGAGACTCTGAGACTCTGATACACCGAGACACTGAGACACTGAGACACAGAGAGACAGACACACTGAGACACAGTGACACTGAGACACTGTGACACAGAGACACTGAGACCCTGAGACACTGAGACTCTGAGACACTGAGACACAGAGACACTGAGACACTGAGACTCTGATACACCGAGACACTGAGACACTGAGACACTGAGAGTCTGAGACACAGAGACCCTGAGACTCAGAGACACAGAGACACTGAGACACAGAGACACTGAGACACTGAGACACTGAGACTCTGAGACACATAGACACTGAGACACTGAGACACAGAGACAATGAGACTCTGAGACACAGACACTGAGACACAGAGACACTGAGACACTGAGACACTGAGACACAGGGACACTAAGACACAGAGGCACTGAGACACTGAGACTCTGAGGCACTGAGACAATGAGACACTGAGACACAGAGACACTGATTCACTGAGACACTGAGACACTGAGTCACTGAGACACAGAGACACTGAGACCCTGAGACTCTGAGACACAGAGACACTGAGGCACTGAGACACTGAGACACTGAGACACTGAGACACTGTGACACTGAGACACAGAGACACTGAGACACAGAGACACTGAGACACTGAAACACAGGGACACTGAGACACTGAGACTCTGAGACACAGAGACACAGAGACACTGAGACACTGAGACACTGTGACACTGAGACACTGAGACACGGAGACACTGAGACACTGAGACACAGGGACACTGAGACACTGAGACACTGTGACACTGAGACACTGAGACACGGGGACACTGAGACACTGAGACACAGGGACACTGAGACACAGAGACGCTGAGACACTGAGACACTTAGACACAGAGACACTGAGACACTGAGACTATGAGACACTGAGAAACTGAGACACAGAGACACTGAAACACAGAGACACTGAAGACTGAGACGCAGAGACACTGAGACACTGAGACACAGGGACACTGAGACTCTGAGACAGTGAGTCACTGAGACACTGAGACACTGAGGCACAGAGACACTGAGACACTGAGACACAGGGACACTGAGACACTGAGACTCTGAGACACAGAGACACAGAGACACTGAGACACTGAGACTCTGAGACACAGAGACACTCTAACACAGAGACACTGAGACACTGAGACACAGAGACACTGAGACACTGAGACTCTGAGACACTGAGACACAGAGACACTCTAACACAGAGACACTGAGACACTGAGACACAGAGACACTGTGACTCTGAGACACTGAGACACTGAGAAACTGAAACAATGAGACACTGAGACACGAGGCACAGAGACACTGAGAGACAGAGACACAGAGACACTGCGACTCTGAGACACTGAGACACAGAGACACTGAGACGCAGAGACACTGAGACACAGAGGCACTGTGACACTGAGACACAGTGACACTGAGACACTGAGACACTGTGACACAGAGACACTGAGACCCTGAGACACTGAGACTCTGAGACACTGGGACACAGAGACACTGAGACTCTGATACACCGAGACACTGAGACACTGAGACTCTGAGACACAGAGACCCTGAGACTCGGAGACACAGAGACACTGAGACACAGAGACACTGAGACACTGAGACACAGAGACACTGAGACTCTGAGACACATAGACACTGAGAAACTGAGACACTGAGACAATGAGACTCTGAGACACAGACACTGAGACACTGAGACACTGAGACACTGAGACACTGAGACACTGTGACACAGAGACACTGAGACACAGAGACACTGAGACACTTAGACACAGGGACACTGAGACACTGAGACTCTGAGACACAGAGACACTGAGACACTGGGACACAAAGACACTGAGACACTGAGGCACTGTGACACTGAGACACTGAGACTCTGAGACACTGAGACACTGAGACACAGAGAGACAGAGATACTGAGACACAGTGACACTGAGACACTGAGACACTGTGAGAAAGAGACACTGAGACACTGAGACACAGGGACACTGAGACACTGAGACACAGAGACACAGAGACACAGAGACACTGAGACACTGGGACACAAAGACACTGAGGCACTGTGACACTGAGACACTGAGACTCTGAGACACTGAGACACTGAGACACAGAGAGACAGAGGTACTGAGACACAGTGACACTGAGACACTGTGAGAAAGAGACACTGAGACACTGAGACACAGGGACACTGAGACACTGAGACACTAAGACTCAGAGACACTGAGACACAGAGACACTGAGACTCAGAGACACTGAGACACTGAGACACTATGACACAGAGACACTGAGACACTGAGACTCTGAGACACTGAGATGCTGAGACCCTGAGACACTGAGACACAGAGACACTGAGACACTGAGACACCGAGACTCTGAGACACTGAAACACAGACACACTAAGACACAGAGACACAGAGACACTGAGACACTGAGACTCTGAGGCACTGAGACACACAGACACTGAGACTCTGAGACACTGAGACACAGATTCACAGAGACACTGTGACACTGAGACTCTGAGATACTGAGACTCTGAGACACTGAGACACTGACACTCTGATACTCTGAGACACAGAGACACTAAGACACTGAGACACTGAGACACAGAGACACTGAGACACTGAGACACAGAGACAATGAGACACTGTGGCACAGAGACACTGAGACACTGAGACACAGAGAAACAGAGATACTGAGACACTGAGACACAGAGACACTGAGACACAGAGACACTGAGACTCTGAGACACTGAGACACTGAGACACTGACACTCTGAGACTCTGAGACACAGAGACACTGAGACACAGAGACACTGAAACACAAAGACACTGAGATACTGAGACACTGATTCACTGAGACTCTGAGACACTGAGTCACTGAGACACAGAGACACTGAGACACTGAGACACAGAGACACTGAGACACAGAGACACTGAGGCTCTGTGACACTGAGACACTGAGACACAGAGACACAGAGACACTGCGGCACAGAGACACAGAGACACTGAGACATTGAGACACTGAGACGCTGAGACACTGAGACACTTAGACACAGAGACACTGAGACACTGAGACTCTGAGACACTGACAAACTGAGACACAGAGACACTGAGACAGAGAGACACTGAAGACTGAGACACAGAGACACTGAGACACAGGGACACTGAGACTCTGAGACAGTGAGTCACTGAGACACTGATACACTGAGGCACAGAGACACTGAGACACAGAGACACTGAGACACTGAGGCACTGAGACACAGAGACACTGAGACACTGAGACTCTGAGACACTGAGACACTGAGACACAGAGACACTCGGACACAGAGACACTGAGACACTGACACACTGAGACACTGAGACGCAGAGACACTGAGACTCTGCGACACTGAAACACTGAGACACTGAGAAACTGAAATAATGAGACACTGAGACACGAGGCACAGAGACACTGAGAGACAGCGACACAGAGACACAGAGACACTGAGACGCTGAGGCACTGTGACACTGAGACACTGAGACACTGAGACTCTGAGACACAGAGAGACAGACATACTGAGACTCAGTCACAATGAGACACAGAGACACAGAGACACTGAGACTCTGAGACACATAGACACTGAGACACTGAGACACAGAGACAATGAGACTCTGAGACACAGACACTGAGACACAGAGACACTGAGGCACTGAGACTCAGAGACACTGAGACACAGAGGCACTGAGACACTGAGACACTGAGACTCAGAGGCACTGAGACACTGAGACACTGAGACACAGAGACACTGATTCACTGAGACTCTGAGACACTGAGTCACTGAGACACAGAGACACTGAGACCCTGAGACTCTGAGACACAGAGACACTGAGGCACTGAGACACTGAGACACTGTGACACTGAGACACAGAGACACTGAGACACAGAGACACTGAGACACAGGGACACTGAGACACTGAGACTCTGAGACACAGAGACACAGAGACACTGAGACACTGGGACACTGAGACAATGAGACACAGAGACACTGAGACACTGAGACACAGGGACACTGAGACACTGAGACTCTGAGACACAGATACAGAGACATTGAGACACTGGGACACTGAGACACTGAGGCACTGTGACACTGAGACACTGAGACTCTGAGACACTGAGACACAGAGAGACAGAGATACTGAGACACAGTGACACTGAGACACTGAGACACTGTGACAAAGAGACACAGAGACACTGAGACACAGAGACACTGAGACACTGAGACACAGGGACACTGAGACACTGAGACACAGAGACACTGAGACACTGAGACACTAAGACTCTGAGACACTGAGACACAGAGACACTGAGACTCAGAGACACTGAGACACTATGACACAGAGACACAGAGACACTGAGACTCTGAGACACATAGACACTGAGATGCTGAGACTCTGAGACACTGAGACACAGAGACACTGAGACTCTGAGACACCGAGACTCTGAGACACTGAAACACAGAGACACAGAGACACTAAGACACAGAGACACTGAGACACTGAGACACTGAGACACTTAGACACACAGACACTGAGACTCTGAGACACTGAGACACAGATACACCGAGACACTGAGACACTGAGACTCTGAGATACTGAGACTCTGAGACACTGAGACACTGAGACACTGACACTCTGAGACACTGAGACACAGAGACACTAAGACACAGAGACACTGAGACACAGAGACACTGAGACACAGAGACACTGAGACACAGATACACCGAGACACTGAGACACTGAGACTCTGAGATACTGAGACTCTGAGACACTGAGACACTGAGACACTGACACTCTGAGACACTGAGACACAGAGACACTAAGACACAGAGACACTGAGACACAGAGACACTGAGACACAGAGACAATGAGACACTGAGGCACAGAGACACAGAGACACTGAGACACAGAGAAACAGAGATACTGAGACATTGAGACACAGAGACACTGAGACACAGAGACACTGAGACACAAAGACACAGAGACACTGAGACACTGATTCACTGAGACTCTGAGACACTGAGTCACTGAGACACAAAGACACAGAGATACTGAGACACTGATTCACTGAGACTCTGAGACACTGAGTCACTGAGACACAGAGACACTGAGACACTGAGACACAGAGCACACGAGACACTGAGACACTGAGACTCTGAGACACTGAGTCACTGAGACACAGAGACACTGAGACACTGAGACACTGAGACACAGAGCACACGAGACACTGAGACACTGAGACTCTGAGACACTGAGACACAGAGACACTTAGACACTGAGACACGGAGACACAGAGACACTGAGACACTGAGACACTGAGACACTGAGACATAGAGACACTGAGACACAGAGACACTGAGACACAGAGACACAGAGACACTGCAGCACAGAGACACTGAGACACTGAGACACAGGGACACTGAGACACTGAGACTCTGAGACACAGATACAGAGAGATTGAGACACTGGGACACTGAGACACTGAGGCACTGTGACACTGAGACACTGAGACTCTGAGACACTGAGACACAGAGAGACAGAGATACTGAGACACAGTGACACTGAGACACTGAGACACTGTGACAAAGAGACACAGAGACACTGAGAAACAGAGACACTGAGACACTGAGACACAGGGACACTGAGACACTGAGACACAGAGACACTGAGACACTGAGACACTGAGACACTGACACTGAGACTCAGAGACACTGAGACACTGAGACACTATGACACTGAGACTCTGAGACACATAGACACTGAGATGCTGAGACTCTGAGACACTGAGACACAGAGACACTGAGACTCTGAGACACCGAGACTCTGAGACACTGAAACACAGAGACACAGAGACACTAAGACACAGAGACACTGAGACACACAGACACTGAGACTCTGAGACACTGAGACACAGATACACAGAGACACTGAGACACTGAGACTCTGAGATACTGAGACTCTGAGACACTGAGACACTGAGACACTGACACTCTGAGACACTGAGACACAGAGACACTGAGACACTGGGACACAAAGACACTGAGACACTGAGGCACTGTGACACTGAGACACTGAGACTCTGAGACACTGAGACACTGAGACACAGAGAGACAGAGATACTGAGACACAGTGACACTGAGACACTGAGACACTGTGAGAAAGAGACACTGAGACACTGAGACACAGGGACACTGAGACACTGAGACACAGAGACACAGAGACACTGAGACACTGGGACACAAAGACACTGAGGCACTGTGACACTGAGACACTGAGACTCTGAGACACTGAGACACTGAGACACAGAGAGACAGAGGTACTGAGACACAGTGACACTGAGACACTGTGAGAAAGAGACACTGAGACACTGAGACACAGGGACACTGAGACACTGAGACACTGAGACACTAAGACTCAGAGACACTGAGACACAGAGACACTGAGACTCAGAGACACTGAGACACTGAGACACTATGACACAGAGACACTGAGACACTGAGACTCTGAGACACTGAGATGCTGAGACCCTGAGACACTGAGACACAGAGACACTGAGACACTGAGACACCGAGACTCTGAGACACTGAAACACAGACACACTAAGACACAGAGACACAGAGACACTGAGACACTGAGACTCTGAGGCACTGAGACACACAGACACTGAGACTCTGAGACACTGAGACACAGATTCACAGAGACACTGTGACACTGAGACTCTGAGATACTGAGACTCTGAGACACTGAGACACTGACACTCTGATACTCTGAGACACAGAGACACTAAGACACTGAGACACTGAGACACAGAGACACTGAGACACTGAGACACAGAGACAATGAGACACTGTGGCACAGAGACACTGAGACACTGAGACACAGAGAAACAGAGATACTGAGACACTGAGACACAGAGACACTGAGACACAGAGACACTGAGACTCTGAGACACTGAGACACTGAGACACTGACACTCTGAGACTCTGAGACACAGAGACACTGAGACACAGAGACACTGAAACACAAAGACACTGAGATACTGAGACACTGATTCACTGAGACTCTGAGACACTGAGTCACTGAGACACAGAGACACTGAGACACTGAGACACAGAGACACTGAGACACAGAGACACTGAGGCTCTGTGACACTGAGACACTGAGACACAGAGACACAGAGACACTGCGGCACAGAGACACAGAGACACTGAGACATTGAGACACTGAGACGCTGAGACACTGAGACACTTAGACACAGAGACACTGAGACACTGAGACTCTGAGACACTGACAAACTGAGACACAGAGACACTGAGACAGAGAGACACTGAAGACTGAGACACAGAGACACTGAGACACAGGGACACTGAGACTCTGAGACAGTGAGTCACTGAGACACAGATACACTGAGGCACAGAGACACTGAGACACAGAGACACTGAGACACTGAGGCACTGAGACACAGAGACACTGAGACACTGAGACTCTGAGACACTGAGACACTGAGACACAGAGACACTCGGACACAGATACACTGAGACACTGACACACTGAGACACTGAGACACAGAGACACTGAGACTCTGCGACACTGAAACACTGAGACACTGAGAAACTGAAATAATGAGACACTGAGACACGAGGCACAGAGACACTGAGAGACAGCGACACAGAGACACAGAGACACTGAGACGCTGAGGCACTGTGACACTGAGACACTGAGACACTGAGACTCTGAGACACAGAGAGACAGACATACTGAGACTCAGTCACAATGAGACACAGAGACACAGAGACACTGAGACTCTGAGACACATAGACACTGAGACACTGAGACACAGAGACAATGAGACTCTGAGACACAGACACTGAGACACAGAGACACTGAGGCACTGAGACTCAGAGACACTGAGACACAGAGGCACTGAGACACTGAGACACTGAGACTCAGAGGCACTGAGACACTGAGACACTGAGACACAGAGACACTGATTCACTGAGACTCTGAGACACTGAGTCACTGAGACACAGAGACACTGAGACCCTGAGACTCTGAGACACAGAGACACTGAGGCACTGAGACACTGAGACACTGTGACACTGAGACACAGAGACACTGAGACACAGAGACACTGAGACACAGGGACACTGAGACACTGAGACTCTGAGACACAGAGACACAGAGACACTGAGACACTGGGACACTGAGACAATGAGACACAGAGACACTGAGACACTGAGACACAGGGACACTGAGACACTGAGACTCTGAGACACAGATACAGAGACATTGAGACACTGGGACACTGAGACACTGAGGCACTGTGACACTGAGACACTGAGACTCTGAGACACTGAGACACAGAGAGACAGAGATACTGAGACACAGTGACACTGAGACACTGAGACACTGTGACAAAGAGACACAGAGACACTGAGACACAGAGACACTGAGACACTGAGACACAGGGACACTGAGACACTGAGACACAGAGACACTGAGACACTGAGACACTAAGACTCTGAGACACTGAGACACAGAGACACTGAGACTCAGAGACACTGAGACACTGAGACACTATGACACAGAGACACAGAGACACTGAGACTCTGAGACACATAGACACTGAGATGCTGAGACTCTGAGACACTGAGACACAGAGACACTGAGACTCTGAGACACCGAGACTCTGAGACACTGAAACACAGAGACACAGAGACACTAAGACACAGAGACACTGAGACACTGAGACACTGAGACACTGAGACACTGAGACACACAGACACTGAGACTCTGAGACACTGAGACACAGATACACCGAGACACTGAGACACTGAGACTCTGAGATACTGAGACTCTGAGACACTGAGACACTGAGACACTGACACTCTGAGACACTGAGACACAGAGACACTAAGACACAGAGACAATGAGACACTGAGGCACAGAGACACAGAGACACTGAGACACTGAGACACAGAGAAACAGAGATACTGAGACATTGAGACACAGAGACACTGAGACACAGAGACACTGAGACACAAAGACACAGAGACACTGAGACACTGATTCACTGAGACTCTGAGACACTGAGTCACTGAGACACAAAGACACAGAGATACTGAGACACTGATTCACTGAGACTCTGAGACACTGAGTCACTGAGACACAGAGACACTGAGACACTGAGACACTGAGACACAGAGCACACGAGACACTGAGACACTGAGACTCTGAGACACTGAGTCACTGAGACACAGAGACACTGAGACACTGAGACACTGAGACACAGAGCACACGAGACACTGAGACACTGAGACTCTGAGACACTGAGACACAGAGACACTTAGACACTGAGACACGGAGACACAGAGACACTGAGACACTGAGACACTGAGACATAGAGACACTGAGACACAGAGACACTGAGACACAGAGACACAGAGACACTGCAGCACAGAGACACTGAGACACTGAGACACAGGGACACTGAGACACTGAGACTCTGAGACACAGATACAGAGAGATTGAGACACTGGGACACTGAGACACTGAGGCACTGTGACACTGAGACACTGAGACTCTGAGACACTGAGACACAGGGAGACAGAGATACTGAGACACAGTGACACTGAGACACTGAGACACTGTGACAAAGAGACACAGAGACACTGAGAAACAGAGACACTGAGACACTGAGACACAGGGACACTGAGACACTGAGACACAGAGACACTGAGACACTGAGACACTGAGACACTGACACTGAGACTCAGAGACACTGAGACACTGAGACACTATGACACTGAGACTCTGAGACACATAGACACTGAGATGCTGAGACTCTGAGACACTGAGACACAGAGACACTGAGACTCTGAGACACCGAGACTCTGAGACACTGAAACACAGAGACACAGAGACACTAAGACACAGAGACACTGAGACACACAGACACTGAGACTCTGAGACACTGAGACACAGATACACAGAGACACTGAGACACTGAGACTCTGAGATACTGAGACTCTGAGACACTGAGACACTGAGACACTGACACTCTGAGACACTGAGACACAGAGACACTAAGACACAGAGACACTGAGACACAGAGACACTGAGACAATGAGACACAGAGACAATGAGACACTGAGGCACAGAGACACAGAGACACTGAGACACTGAGACACAGAGAAACAGAGATACTGAGACATTGAGACACAGAGACACTGAGACACAGAGACACAGAGACACTGCGGCACAGAGACACTGAGACACTGAGACACTGAGACACTGAGACACTGAGACACAGAGACACTGAGACACTGAGACTATGAGACACTGAGAAACTGAGACACAGAGACACTGAGACACAGAGACACTGAGAGACTGAGACACAGAGACACTGAGACACTGAGACACAGGGACACTGAGACTCTGAGACAGTGAGTCACTGAGACACTGAGACACTGAGGCATAGAGACACTGAGACACAGAGACACTGAGACACTGAGACACTGAGACACTGAGGCTCTGAGACACTGAGACACTGAGACACAGAGACACTGAGACTCTGAGACACATAGACACTGAGACACTGAGACACAGAGACACTGAGACCCTGAGACTCTGAGACACAGAGACACTGAGGCACTGAGACACTGAGACACTGAGACACAGAGACACAGAAACACTGAGACACAGAGACACTGAGACACTGAGACACAGGGACACTGAGACACTGAGACTCTGAGACACAGAGACACAGATGCTCAGTGGCTCAGAGACTCAGAGACGCAGAGACGCAGAGACACAGATGGTCAGAGGCACAGAGACTCAGAGATGTCGAGACACAGAGGCTCAGAGACGCAGAGACACAGGGACCCCGAGACACAGAGACACAGAGACCCAGAGACACAGAGACTCAGAAAAACAGAGACACAGAGACACAGAGGCTCAGACACTCAGGGACTCAGAAACGCAGAGACACAGAGGCTCAGAGACGCAGACACACAGAGGCTCAAAGACGCAGAGACACAGAGATCCCGAGACTCAGAGACTCAGAGACTCAGAGACACAGAGACTCAGAGACTCAGAGACACAGAGACACAGAGTCTCAGAGACTAACAGACACCGAGACACAGATGCTCACTGACACACTGAGACACTGAGACACAGAGAGACAGAGACACTGAGACACAGTGACACTGAGACACTGTGACACAGAGACACTGAGACACTGAGACACTGGGACACTGAGACACTGAGACAATGAGACTCTGATACACTGAGACACTGAGAGACTGAGACTCAGAGACACAGAGACACTGAGACACAGAGACACAGAGACACTGAGGCACTGAGACACTGAGACACTGGGACACTGAGACACTGAGACAATGAGACTCTGATACACTGAGACACTGAGAGACTGAGACTCAGAGACACAGAGACACTGAGACACAGAGACACAGAGACACTGAGGCACTGAGACTCTGAGACACTGAGACACAGAGACACTGAGACACAGAGACACTGAGACACTGAGACTCTGACACAGAGAGATACAGACACTCTGAGACACAGTGACACTGAGACACTGAGACACTGTGACACAGAGACACTGAGACACTGAGACTCTGAGACACTGAGACACAGAGACACTGAGACACTGAGACTCTGATACACCGAGACACTGAGACACTCAGACTGTGAGACACAGAGACCCTGAGACTCTGAGACACTGAGTCACAGAGACACTGAGACTCTGAGACACATAGACACTGAGACACTGAGACACTGAGACTCTGAGACACAGACACTGAGACACAGAGACACTGAGACACTGAGACACTGAGACACAGAGACACTGAGACACAGAGGCACTGAGACACTGAGACACTGAGACTCTGAGGCACTGAGACACTGAGACACTGAGACACAGAGACACAGAGACACTGATTCACTGAGACTCTGAGACACTGAGTCACTGAGACACAGAGACACTGAGACCCTGAGACTCTGAGACACAGAGACACTGAGGCACTGAGACACTGAGACACTGAGACACTGTGACACTGAGACACAGAGACACTGAGACACAGAGACACTGAGACACTGAAACACAGGGACACTGAGACGCTGAGACTCTGAGACACAGAGACACAGAGACACAGCGACACTGAGACACTGTGACACTGAGACACAGAGACACTGAGACACGGAGACACTGAGACACTGAGACACAGGGACACTGAGACACTGAGACTCTGAGACACAGAGAAACAGAGACACTGAGACACTGGGACGCTGAGACACTGAGACACAGAGACACTGAGACACAGAGACACTGAGACACTGAGACACAGGGACACTGAGACACTGAGACTCTGAGACACAGAGACACAGAGACACTGAGACACTGGGACACTGAGACACTGAGGCACTGTGACACTGAGACACTGAGACTCTGAGACACTGAGACACTGAGACACAGAGAGACAGAGATACTGAGACACAGTGACACTGAGACACTGAGACACTGTGACAAAGAGACACAGAGACACTGAGACTCTGAGACACAGGGACACTGAGACACTGAGACACAGAGACACTGAGACACTGAGACACAGGGACACTGAGACACTGAGACACTGAGACACAGATACACTGAGACACTGAGACCCTGTGACACTAAGACTCTGAGACACTGAGACACAGAGACACTGAGACTCAGAGACACTGAGACACTGAGACACTATGACACAGAGACACAGAGACACTGAGACACTGAGACTCTGAGACACAGACACTGAGATGCTGAGACTCTGAGACACTGAGACACAGAGACACTGAGACTCTGAGACACCGAGACTCTGAGACACTGAAACACAGAGACACAGAGACACTAAGACACAGAGACACTGAGACACTGAGACACTGAGACTCTGAGACACTGAGACACACAGACACTGAGACTCTGAGACACTGAGACACAGATACACAGAGACACTGAGACACTGAGACTCTGAGATACTGAGACTCTGAGACACTGAGACACTGACACTCTGAGACACTGAGACACAGAGACACTAAGACACAGAGACACTGAGACACAGAGACACTAAGACACAGAGACACTGAGACACAGAGACACTGAGACACAGAAACAATGAGACACTGAGGCACAGAGACACAGAGACACTGAGACACTGAGAAACAGAGATACTGAGACTCTGAGACACAGAGACACAGAGACACTGAGACACAGAGACACTGAGACACAAAGACACTGAGATACTGAGACACTGATTCACTGAGACTCTGAGACAGTGAGTCACTGAGACACAGAGACACTGAGACACAGAGACACTGAGACACAGAGCACACGAGACACTGAGACACTGAGACTCTGAGACACTGAGACACAGAGACACAGAGACACGGAGACACAGAGACACTGAGACACTGAGACACTGAGACACTGAGGGTCTGAGACACTGAGACACAGAGACACTGAGACACAGCGACACTGAGACATTGAGACACAGAGACATAGAGACACTGAGACACAGAGACACTGAGACACAGAGACACAGAGACACTGCGGCACAGAGACACTGAGACACTGAGACACTGAGACACTGAGACACTGAGACAATGAGACACAGAGACACTGAGACACTGAGACTATGAGACACTGAGAAACTGAGACACATAGACACTGAGACACTGAGACACTGATAGACTGAGACACAGAGACACTGAGACACTGAGACACAGGGACACTGAGACTCTGAGACAGTGAGTCACTGAGATACTGAGACACTGAGGCACAGTGATACTGAGTCACAGAGACACTGAGACACTGAGACACTGAGACACAGAGAAACTGAGACACTGAGACTCTGAGACATTGAGACACTGAGACACAGAGACACTCTGACACAGAGACACTGAGATACTGAGACACAGAGACACTGAGACACTGAGACACTGAGACACTGAGACTCTGAGACACTGAGACACTGAGACACTGGAACAATGAGACACTGTGACACGAGGCACAGAGACACTGAGAGACAGAGACACAGAGACACTGCGACTCTGAGACACTGAGACACTGAGGCACAGAGACACTGAGACACTGAGGCACAGAGACACTGAGACACTGAGGCACAGAGACTCTGAGACACTGAGGCACAGAATCAATGAGACACAGAGACACAGAGACACTGAGACAAGGTGACACTGAGACACAGAGACACAGAGACTCTGAGAAACTGACACACTGAGACACTGAGGCACAGAGACAATGAGACACAGAGACACAGAGACACTGAGACAATGTGACACTGAGACACAGAGACACTGAGACAAAGTGACACTGAGACACAGAGATGCAGAGACTCTGAGACTCTGACACACTGAGATACTGAGGCACAGAAACACAGAGACACTGAGACACAGAGACACACAGACACTGAGACACTAAGACACAGACACACTGAGACAATGAGACACTGAGACACAGACACACTGAGACAATGAGACACTGAGACTCTGAGACACTGAGACACTGAGACACTGAGGCACAGAGACACTGAGACACAGAGACACACAGACACTGAGACTCTGAGACACTGAAATACTGAGACACAGAGACACTGAGACTCTGAGTCACTGAGAAACTGAGGCACAGAGACACTGAGATACAGGGACACTGAGACACTGAGAAACTGAGACTCTGAGACACTGAGACCAGGGACACTGAGGCACTGAGACACTGCGACACTGAGACACAGAGACACTGAGACACTGAGACACAGAGACACTGAGACACTGAGACACAGAGACACTCAGGTACTGAGACACTGTGGCACTGAGGCACTGAGACGCTAAGGCACAGAGACACTGTGGCATTGAGACACAGAGACACTGAGACACTGAGACTCTGAGACACTGAGATACTGAGAGACAGAGGCACTGAGACACAGTGACACTGAGACTCTGAGACACTGAGACACTAAGGCACAGAGACACTGAGACACTGAGGCACAGAGACACTGAGACACTGAGACTCTGAGACACTGAGACGCCGAGACACATGGACTCAGAGACCCAGAGACACAGAGACGCAGAGATGCAGAGACACAGCGGCTCAGAGACACAGAGACCCATAGACACAGAGGTTCAGAGATTCAGAGACACAGAAACACAGAGGCTCAATGACTCAGAGACTCAGCGACACAGAGACTCTGAGACACAGATGCTCAGAGTCTCAGACACTCAGAGATATAGAGGCTCAGAGACCCAGAGACTCAGAGACGCAGAGACACAGAGGCTCAGAGGCTCAGAGACACATAGACCCAGAGACACAGAGACTCAGAAACACTGAGACACCGAGGCACAGATGGTCAGAGACTCAGAGACACAGAGGCTCAGAGACACAGAGGCTAAGAGACTCAGAGTCACTGATATCCAGAGAAACAGAGACTCAGAGAATCAGAGACTCAGAGACACAGTGACCGAGAGACACAAAGACTCAGAGACTCAGAGACACTGAGACTCAGAGACACAGAGACTCAGAGACCCAGAGACACAGAGACTCAGAGACGCCGAGACACAGAGACCCAGAGACTCTGAGACTCAGAGATGCAGAGACACAGAGGCTGAGAGACTCAGAGACTCAGAGACGCAGAGACACAGAGGCTCAGAGACTCAGAGACACAGAGACCCAGAGACACAGAGACTCAGAGACTCAGAGACGCAGAGACACAGTGTCTCAGAGACTCAGAGACTCAGAGACCCAGAGACGCAGACACTCAGAGACACAGAGACCCAGAGACACTGAGACACTGGGACACTGAGACACTGAGACACAGAGACACTGAGACACAGAGACACTGAGACACTGAGACACAGGGGCACTGAGACACTGAGACTCTGAGACGCAGAGACACTGAGACACTGGGACACTGAGACACTGAGGCACTGTGACACTGAGACACTGAGACTCTGAGACACTGAGACACAGAGAGACAGAGATACTGAGACACAGTGACACTGAGACACTGAGACACTGAGACACTGAGACACAGGGACACTGAGACACTGAGACACAGAGACGCAGAGACACTGAGACACAGATACACTGAGACACTGAGACCCTGAGACACTACGACTCTGAGACACTGAGACACAGAGACACTGAGACTCAGAGACACTGAGACACTGAGACACTATGACACAGAGACACAGAGACACTGAGACACTGAGACTCTGAGACTCTGAGACACATAGACACTGAGATGCTGAGACTCTGAGACACTGAGACACAGAGACACTGAGACTCTGAGACACCGAGACTCTGAGACACTGAAACACAGAGACACAGAGACACTAAGACACAGAGACACTGAGACACTGAGACTCTGAGACACTGAGACACACAGACACTGAGACTCTGAGACACTGAGACACAGATACACAGAGACACTGAGACACTGAGACACAGAGCACACGAGACACTGAGACACTGAGAGTCTGAGACACTGAGACACAGAGACACGGAGACACAGAGACACTGAGACACTGAGACACTGAGGGTCTGAGACACTGAGACACAGAGACACTGAGACACAGCGACACTGAGACACTGAGACACAGAGACATTGACACACTGAGACACAGAGACACAGAGACACTGCGGCACAGAGACACTGAGACACTGAGACACAGAGACACTGAGACACTGAGACAATGAGACACAGAGACACTGAGACTATGAGACACTGAGAAACTGAGACACAGAGACACTGAGACACAGAGACACTGAGAGACTGAGACACAGAGACACTGAGACACTGAGACACAGGGACACTGAGACTCTGAGACAGTGAGTCACTGAGACACTGAGGCACAGAGACACTGAGACACAGAGACACTGAGACACT
Source organism: Carcharhinus amblyrhynchos (assembly GCF_965287045.1). Lineage (NCBI taxonomy): Eukaryota > Metazoa > Chordata > Chondrichthyes > Carcharhiniformes > Carcharhinidae > Carcharhinus > Carcharhinus amblyrhynchos. The sequence continues at coordinate 95,814 of NW_027649953.1, read as the reverse complement.
GAGACACAGAGACACTGAGACACTAAGACTCTGAGAAACTGAGACACTGAGACACAGAGACACTCTGACACAGAGACACTGAGACACTGAGACACAGAGACACTGAGACACAGAGACACTGTGACACAGAGACACTGTGACACAGAGACACTGAGACACAGAGACACTGAGACACTGAGACACAGGGGCACAGAGACACTGAGACACTGGGACACTGGGACACTGAGGCACTGTGACACTGAGACACTGAGACTCTGAGGCACTGAGACACAGAGAGACAGAGATACTGAGACACAGTGACACTGAGACACTGAGACACTGAGACACTGAGACACAGGGACACTGAGACACTGAGACACAGAGACGCAGAGACACTGAGACACAGATACACTGAGACACTGAGACCCTGAGACACTACGACTCTGAGACACTGAGACACAGAGACACTGAGACTCAGAGACACTGAGACACTGAGACACTATGACACAGAGACACAGAGACACTGAGACACTGAGACTCTGAGACTCTGAGACACATAGACACTGAGATGCTGAGACTCTGAGACACTGAGACACAGAGACACTGAGACTCTGAGACACCGAGACTCTGAGACACTGAAACACAGAGACACAGAGACACTAAGACACAGAGACACTGAGACACTGAGACTCTGAGACACTGAGACACACAGACACTGAGACTCTGAGACACTGAGACACAGATACACAGAGACACTGAGACACTGAGACACAGAGCACACGAGACACTGAGACACTGAGAGTCTGAGACACTGAGACACAGAGACACGGAGACACAGAGACACTGAGACACTGAGACACTGAGGGTCTGAGACACTGAGACACAGAGACACTGAGACACAGCGACACTGAGACACTGAGACACAGAGACATTGACACACTGAGACACAGAGACACAGAGACACTGCGGCACAGAGACACTGAGACACTGAGACACAGAGACACTGAGACACTGAGACAATGAGACACAGAGACACTGAGACTATGAGACACTGAGAAACTGAGACACAGAGACACTGAGACACAGAGACACTGAGAGACTGAGACACAGAGACACTGAGACACTGAGACACAGGGACACTGAGACTCTGAGACAGTGAGTCACTGAGACACTGAGGCACAGAGACACTGAGACACAGAGACACTGAGACACTGAGACACAGAGACACTGAGACACTAAGACTCTGAGAAACTGAGACACTGAGACACAGAGACACTCTGACACAGAGACACTGAGACACTGAGACACAGAGACACTGAGACACAGAGACACTGTGACACAGAGACACTGTGACACAGAGACACTGAGACACAGAGACACTGAGACACTGAGACACAGGGGCACAGAGACACTGAGACACTGGGACACTGGGACACTGAGGCACTGTGACACTGAGACACTGAGACTCTGAGGCACTGAGACACAGAGAGACAGAGATACTGAGGCACAGTGACACTGAGACACTGAGACACTGAGACACTGAGACACAGGGACACTGAGACACTGAGACACAGAGACGCAGAGACACTGAGACACAGATACACTGAGACACTGAGACCCTGAGACACTACGACTCTGAGACACTGAGACACAGAGACACTGAGACTCAGAGACACTGAGACACTGAGACACTATGACACAGAGACACAGAGACACTGAGACACTGAGACTCTGAGACTCTGAGACACATAGACACTGAGATGCTGAGACTCTGAGACACTGAGACACAGAGACACTGAGACTCTGAGACACCGAGACTCTGAGACACTGAAACACAGAGACACAGAGACACTAAGACACAGAGACACTGAGACACTGAGACTCTGAGACACTGAGACACACAGACACTGAGACTCTGAGACACTGAGACACAGATACACAGAGACACTGAGACACTGAGACACAGAGCACACGAGACACTGAGACACTGAGAGTCTGAGACACTGAGACACAGAGACACGGAGACACAGAGACACTGAGACACTGAGACACTGAGGGTCTGAGACACTGAGACACAGAGACACTGAGACACAGCGACACTGAGACACTGAGACACAGAGACATTGAGACACTGAGACACAGAGACACTGCGGCACAGAGACACTGAGACACTGAGACACAGAGACACTGAGACACTGAGACAATGAGACACAGAGACACTGAGACTATGAGACACCGAGAAACTGAGACACCGAGACACTGAGACACAGAGACACTGAGAGACTGAGACACTGAGACACTGAGACACAGGGACACTGAGACTCTGAGACAGTGAGTCACTGAGACACTGAGACACTGAGGCACAGAGACACTGAGACACAGAGACACTGAGACACTGAGACACTAAGACTCTGAGACACTGAGACACTGAGACACTGAGACACAGAGACACTCTGACACAGAGACACTGAGACACTGAGACACAGGGACACTGAGACACTGAGACACTGAGACACAGAGACACTGAGACAATGAGACACAGGGACACTGAGACTCTGAGACACTGAAACACTGAGACACTGAGAAACTGAAACAATGAGACACTGAGACACGAGGCACAGAGACACTGAGAGACAGAGACACAGAGACACTGCGACTCTGAGACACTGAGACACTGAGGCACAGAGACACTGAGACACTGAGGCACAGAGACACTGAGACACTGAGACACAGGGACACTGAGACTCTGAGACAGTGAGTCACTGAGACACTGAGACACTGAGGCACAGAGACACTGAGACACAGAGACACTGAGACACGAGGCACAGAGACACTGAGAGACAGAGACACAGAGACACTGCGACTCTGAGACACTGAGACACTGAGGCACTGAGACACTGAGACACTGAGACTCTGAGGCACTGAGACACTGAGACACTGAGACACAGAGACACTGATTCACTGAGACTCTGAGACACTGATTCACTGTGACACAGAGACACTGAGACCCTGAGACTCTGAGACACAGAGACACTGAGGCACTGACACACTGAGACACTGAGACACTGTGACACTGAGACACAGAGGCACTGAGACACTGAGACACTGAGACTCTGAGGCACTGAGACACTGAGACACTGAGACACAGAGACACTGATTCACTGAGACTCTGAGACACTGAGTCACTGAGACACAGAGACACTGAGACCCTGAGACTCTGAGACACAGAGACACTGAGGCACTGAGACACTGAGACACTGAGACACTGTGACACTGAGACACAGAGACACTGAGACACAGAGACACTGAGACACTGAGACACTAAGACTCTGAGACACTGAGACACTGAGACACTGAGACACAGAGACACTCTGACACAGAGACACTGAGACACTGAGACACAGAGACACTGAGACACTGAGACACAGAGACACTGAGACACAGGGACACTGAGACACTGAGACACTGAGACACAGAGACACTGAGACAATGAGACACAGGGACACTGAGACTCTGAGACACTGAAACACTGAGACACTGAGAAACTGAAACAATGAGACACTGAGACACGAGGCACAGAGACACTGAGAGACAGAGACACAGAGACACTGCGACTCTGAGACACTGAGACACTGAGGCACAGAGACACTGAGACACTGAGGCACAGAGACACTGAGACACTGAGACACAGGGACACTGAGACTCTGAGACAGTGAGTCACTGAGACACTGAGACACTGAGGCACAGAGACACTGAGACACAGAGACACTGAGACACGAGGCACAGAGACACTGAGAGACAGAGACACAGAGACACTGCGACTCTGAGACACTGAGACACTGAGGCACTGAGACACTGAGACACTGAGACTCTGAGGCACTGAGACACTGAGACACTGAGACACAGAGACACTGATTCACTGAGACTCTGAGACACTGAGTCACTGTGACACAGAGACACTGAGACCCTGAGACTCTGAGACACAGAGACACTGAGGCACTGACACACTGAGACACTGAGTCACTGTGACACTGAGACACAGAGGCACTGAGACACTGAGACACTGAGACTCTGAGGCACTGAGACACTGAGACACTGAGACACAGAGACACTGATTCACTGAGACTCAGAGACACTGAGTCACTGAGACACAGAGACACTGAGACCCTGAGACTCTGAGACACAGAGACACTGAGGCACTGAGACACTGAGACACAGGGACACTGAGACACTGAGACTCGGAGACACTGTGACACTGAGACACAGGGACACTGAGACACTGAGACTCTGAGACACAGGGACACAGAGACACTGAGACACTGGGACACTGAGACACTGAGACCCAGAGACACTGAGACACAGAGACACCGAGACACTGAGACACAGGGACACTGAGACACTGAGACTCTGAGACGCAGAGACACAGAGACACTGAGACACTGGGACACTGAGACACTGAGGCACTGTGACACTGAGACACTGAGACTCTGAGACACTTAGACACAGAGAGACAGAGATACTGAGACACAGTGACAAAGAGACAAAGAGACACAGAGACACTGAGAAACTGAGACACAGGGGCACTGAGACACTGAGACACAGATACACTGAGACACTGAGACCCTGAGACACTGTGACACAGAGACACTGAGACATAGAGACACTGATACACTGAGACACAGATACACTGAGACACTGAGACACTGAGACACAGAGACACTGAGACACAGAGACACTGAGACACAGGGACACTGAGACACTGAGACACTGAGGCACTGTGACACTGAGACACTGAGACTCTGAGACACTGAGACACTGAGGCACAGAGAGACAGAGCTACTGAGACACAGTGACACTGAGACACTGAGACACTGTGAGAAAGAGACACTGAGACACTGAGATACAGGGACACTGAGACACTGAGACACAGAGACACAGAGAAACTGAGACACTGGGACACAAAGACACTGAGGCACTGTGACAGTGAGACACTGAGACTCTGAGACACTGAGACACTGAGACACAGAGAGACAGAGATACTGAGACACAGTGACACTGAGACACTGTGAGAAAGAGACACTGAGACACTGAGACAAAGGGACACTGAGACACTGAGACACTAAGACTCAGAGACACTGAGACACAGAGACACTGACACTCAGAGACACTGAGACACTGAGACACTATGACACAGAGACACAGAGACACTGAGACACTGAGACTCTGAGACTCTGAGACACTGAGATGCTGAGACTCTGAGACACTGAGACACAGAGACACTGAGACACTGAGACACCGAGACTCTGAGACACTGAAACACAGAGACACAGAGACACTAAGACACAGAGACACTGAGACACTGAGACTCTGAGGCACTGAGACACACAGACACTGAGACTCTGAGACACTGAGACACAGATACACAGAGACACTGAGACACTGAGACCCTGAGATACTGAGACTCTGAGACACTGAGACACTGACACTCTGATACTCTGAGACACAGAGACACTAAGACACTGAGACACTGAGACACAGAGACACTGAGACACTGAGACACAGAGACAATGAGACACTGTGGCACAGAGACACTGAGACACTGAGACACAGAGAAACAGAGATACTGAGACACTGAGACACAGAGACACAGAGACACTGAGACTCTGAGACACTGAGACACTGACACTCTGAGACTCTGAGACACAGAGACACTGAGACACAGAGACACTGAGACACTGAAACACAGGGACACTGAGACGCTGAGACTCTGAGACACAGAGACACAGAGACACAGCGACACTGAGACACTGTGACACTGAGACACAGAGACACTGAGACACGGAGACACTGAGACACTGAGACACAGGGACACTGAGACACTGAGACTCTGAGACACAGAGAAACAGAGACACTGAGACACTGGGACGCTGAGACACTGAGACACAGAGACACTGAGACACAGAGACACTGAGACACTGAGACACAGGGACACTGAGACACTGAGACTCTGAGACACAGAGACACAGAGACACTGAGACACTGGGACACTGAGACACTGAGGCACTGTGACACTGAGACACTGAGACTCTGAGACACTGAGACACAGAGAGACAGAGATACTGAGACACAGTGACACTGAGACACTGAGACACTGTGACAAAGAGACACAGAGACACTGAGACTCTGAGACACAGGGACACTGAGACACTGAGACACTGAGACACAGGGACACTGAGACACTGAGACACAGAGACACTGAGACACAGATACACTGAGACACTGAGACCCTGTGACACTAAGACTCTGAGACACTGAGACACAGAGACACTGAGACTCAGAGACACTGAGACACTGAGACACTATGACACAGAGACACAGAGACACTGAGACACTGAGACTCTGAGACACAGACACTGAGATGCTGAGACTCTGAGACACTGAGACACAGAGACACTGAGACTCTGAGACACCGAGACTCTGAGACACTGAAACACAGAGACACAGAGACACTAAGACACAGAGACACTGAGACACTGAGACACTGAGACTCTGAGACACTGAGACACACAGACACTGAGACTCTGAGACACTGAGACACAGATACACAGAGACACTGAGACACTGAGACTCTGAGATACTGAGACTCTGAGACACTGAGACACTGACACTCTGAGACACTGAGACACAGAGACACTAAGACACAGAGACACTGAGACACAGAGACACTAAGACACAGAGACACTGAGACACAGAGACACTGAGACACAGAAACAATGAGACACTGAGGCACAGAGACACAGAGACACTGAGACACTGAGAAACAGAGATACTGAGACTCTGAGACACAGAGACACAGAGACACTGAGACACAGAGACACTGAGACACAAAGACACTGAGATACTGAGACACTGATTCACTGAGACTCTGAGACAGTGAGTCACTGAGACACAGAGACACTGAGACACAGAGCACACGAGACACTGAGACACTGAGACTCTGAGACACTGAGACACAGAGACACAGAGACACGGAGACACAGAGACACTGAGACACTGAGACACAGAGACACTGAGACACTGAGAGTCTGAGACACTGAGACACAGAGACACTGAGACACAGCGACACTGAGACATTGAGACACAGAGACATAGAGACACTGAGACACAGAGACACTGAGACACAGAGACACAGAGACACTGCGGCACAGAGACACTGAGACACTGAGACACTGAGACACTGAGACAATGAGACACAGAGACACTGAGACACTGAGACTATGAGACACTGAGAAACTGAGACACATAGACACTGAGACACTGAGACACTGATAGACTGAGACACAGAGACACTGAGACACTGAGACACAGGGACACTGAGACTCTGAGACAGTGAGTCACTGAGATACTGAGACACTGAGGCACAGTGATACTGAGTCACAGAGACACTGAGACACTGAGACACTGAGACACAGAGAAACTGAGACACTGAGACTCTGAGACATTGAGACACTGAGACACAGAGACACTCTGACACAGAGACACTGAGATACTGAGACACAGAGACACTGAGACACTGAGACACTGAGACACTGAGACTCTGAGACACTGAGACACTGAGACACTGGAACAATGAGACACTGTGACACGAGGCACAGAGACACTGAGAGACAGAGACACAGAGACACTGCGACTCTGAGACACTGAGACACTGAGGCACAGAGACACTGAGACACTGAGGCACAGAGACACTGAGACACTGAGGCACAGAGACTCTGAGACACTGAGGCACAGAATCAATGAGACACAGAGACACAGAGACACTGAGACAAGGTGACACTGAGACACAGAGACACAGAGACTCTGAGAAACTGACACACTGAGACACTGAGGCACAGAGACAATGAGACACAGAGACACAGAGACACTGAGAAAATGTGACACTGAGACACAGAGACACTGAGACAAAGTGACACTGAGACACAGAGATGCAGAGACTCTGAGACTCTGACACACTGAGATACTGAGGCACAGAAACACAGAGACACTGAGACACAGAGACACACAGACACTGAGACACTGAGACACAGACACACTGAGACAATGAGACACTGAGACACAGACACACTGAGACAATGAGACACTGAGACTCTGAGACACTGAGACACTGAGACACTGAGGCACAGAGACACTGAGACACAGAGACACACAGACACTGAGACTCTGAGACACTGAAATACTGAGACACAGAGACACTGAGACTCTGAGTCACTGAGAAACTGAGGCACAGAGACACTGAGATACAGGGACACTGAGACACTGAGAAACTGAGACTCTGAGACACTGAGACCAGGGACACTGAGGCACTGAGACACTGCGACACTGAGACACAGAGACACTGAGACACTGAGACACAGAGACACTGAGACACTGAGACACAGAGACACTCAGGTACTGAGACACTGTGGCACTGAGGCACTGAGACGCTAAGGCACAGAGACACTGTGGCATTGAGACACAGAGACACTGAGACACTGAGACTCTGAGACACTGAGATACTGAGAGACAGAGGCACTGAGACACAGTGACACTGAGACTCTGAGACACTGAGACACTAAGGCACAGAGACACTGAGACACTGAGGCACAGAGACACTGAGACACTGAGACTCTGAGACACTGAGACGCCGAGACACATGGACTCAGAGACCCAGAGACACAGAGACGCAGAGATGCAGAGACACAGCGGCTCAGAGACACAGAGACCCATAGACACAGAGGTTCAGAGATTCAGAGACACAGAAACACAGAGGCTCAATGACTCAGAGACTCAGCGACACAGAGACTCTGAGACACAGATGCTCAGAGTCTCAGACACTCAGAGATATAGAGGCTCAGAGACCCAGAGACTCAGAGACGCAGAGACACAGAGACACTGCGGCACAGAGACACTGAGACACTGAGACACAGGGACACTGAGACACTGAGACTCTGAGACACAGATACAGAGAGATTGAGACACTGGGACACTGAGACACTGAGGCACTGTGACACTGAGACACTGAGACTCTGAGACACTGAGACACAGAGAGACAGAGATACTGAGACACAGAGACACTGAGACACTGAGACTCTGAGATACTGAGACTCTGAGACACTGAGACACTGAGACACTGAGACACTGACACTCTGAGACACTGAGACACAGAGACACTAAGACACAGAGACACTGAGACAATGAGACACAGAGACAATGAGACACTGAGGCACAGAGACACAGAGACACTGAGACACTGAGACACAGAGAAACAGAGATACTGAGACATTGAGACACAGAGACACTGAGACACAGAGACACTGAGACACAAAGACACAGAGACACTGAGACACTGATTCACTGAGACTCTGAGACACTGAGTCACTGAGACACAAAGACACAGAGATACTGAGACACTGATTCACTGAGACTCTGAGACACTGAGTCACTGAGACACAGAGACACTGAGACACTGAGACACAGAGCACACGAGACACTGAGACTGTGAGACACTGAGACACAGAGACACTTAGACACTGAGACACGGAGACACAGAGACACTGAGACACTGAGACACTGAGGGTCTGAGACACTGAGACACAGAGACACTGAGACACAGCGACACTGAGACACTGAGACACAGAGACATAGAGACACTGAGACACAGAGACACTGAGACACAGAGACACTGCGGCACAGAGACACTGAGACACTGAGACACAGAGACACTGAGACACTGAGACTATGAGACACTGAGAAACTGAGACACAGAGACACTGAGACACAGAGACACTGAGAGACTGAGACACAGAGACACTGAGACACTGAGACACAGGGACACTGAGACTCTGAGACAGTGAGTCACTGAGACACTGAGACACTGAGGCATAGAGACACTGAGACACAGAGACACTGAGACACTGAGACACAGAGACACTGAGACACTGAGGCTCTGAGACACTGAGACACTGAGACACAGAGACACTGAGACTCTGAGACACATAGACACTGAGACACTGAGACACAGAGACACTGAGACCCTGAGACTCTGAGAGACAGAGACACTGAGGCACTGAGACACTGAGACACTGAGACACAGAGACACAGAAACACTGAGACACAGAGACACTGAGACACTGAGACACAGGGACACTGAGACACTGAGACTCTGAGACACAGAGACACTGAGGCACTGAGACACTGAGACACAGAGACACTGAGACACTGAGACTCTGACACAGAGAGATACAGACACTCTGAGACACAGTGACACTGAGACACTGAGACGCTGTGACACAGAGACACTGAGACACTGAGACACTGAGACTCTGAGACACAGAGACACTGAGACACTGAGACTCTGATACACCGAGACACTGAGACACTCAGACTGTGAGACACAGAGACCCTGAGACTCTGAGACACTGAGACACTGAGACAATGAGACTCTGAGACACGGAGACTGAGACACAGAGACACAGAGACACTGAGACACTGAGACACTGAGACACAGAGGCACTGAGACACTGAGACACTGAGACTCTGAGGCACTGAGACACTGAGACACTGAGACACAGAGACACTGATTCACTGAGACTCTGAGACACTGAGTCAATGAGACACAGAGACACTGAGACCCTGAGACTCTGAGACACAGAGACACTGAGGCACTGAGACACTGAGACACTGGGACACTGTGACACTGAGACACAGAGACACTGAGACACTGAGACTCTGAGACACTGAGTCAATGAGACACAGAGACACTGAGACCCTGAGACTCTGAGACACAGAGACACTGAGGCACTGAGACACTGAGGCACTGAGACACTGTGACACTGAGACACAGAGACACTGAGACACAGAGACACTGAGACACTGAAACACAGGGACACTGAGACACTGAGACTCTGAGACACAGAGACACAGAGACACAGCGACTCTGAGACACTGTGACACTGAGACACAGAGACACTGAGACACGGAGACACTGAGACACTGAGACACAGGGACACTGAGACACTGAGACTCTGAGACACAGAGACACAGAGACACTGAGACACTGAGACACAGAGACACTGAGACACTGAGACACAGAGACACTGAGACACAGGGACACTGAGACACTGAGACACTGAGACACAGAGACACTGAGACAATGAGACACAGGGACACTGAGACTCTGAGACACTGAAACACTGAGACACTGAGAAACTGAAACAATGAGACACTGAGACACGAGGCACAGAGACACTGAGAGACAGAGACACAGAGACACTGCGACTCTGAGACACTGAGACACTGAGGCACAGAGACACTGAGACACTGAGGCACAGAGACACTGAGACACTGAGACACAGGGACACTGAGACTCTGAGACAGTGAGTCACTGAGACACTGAGACACTGAGGCACAGAGACACTGAGACACAGAGACACTGAGACACGAGGCACAGAGACACTGAGAGACAGAGACACAGAGACACTGCGACTCTGAGACACTGAGACACTGAGGCACTGAGACACTGAGACTCTGAGACACTGAGTCACTGTGACACAGAGACACTGAGACCCTGAGACTCTGAGACACAGAGACACTGAGGCACTGACACACTGAGACACTGAGACACTGTGACACTGAGACACAGAGGCACTGAGACACTGAGACACTGAGACTCTGAGGCACTGAGACACTGAGACACTGAGACACAGAGACACTGATTCACTGAGACTCTGAGACACTGAGTCACTGAGACACAGAGACACTGAGACCCTGAGACTCTGAGACACAGAGACACTGAGGCACTGAGACACTGAGACACTGAGACACTGTGACACTGAGACACAGAGACACTGAGACACAGAGACACTGAAACACAGGGACACTGAGACACTGAGACTCGGAGACACTGTGACACTGAGACACAGGGACACTGAGACACTGAGACTCTGAGACACAGGGACACAGAGACACTGAGACACTGGGACACTGAGACACTGAGACCCAGAGACACTGAGACACAGAGACACCGAGACACTTAGACACAGAGAGACAGAGATACTGAGACACAGTGACAAAGAGACAAAGAGACACTGAGACACAGAGACACTGAGAAACTGAGACACAGGGGCACTGAGACACTGAGACACAGATACACTGAGACACTGAGACCCTGAGACACTGTGACACAGAGACACTGAGACACAGAGACACTGAGACACTGAGACACAGATACACTGAGACACTGAGACACTGAGACACTGTGACACAGAGACACTGAGACACAGAGACACTGAGACACAGGGACACTGAGACACTGAGACTCTGAGACACAGTGACACAGAGACACTGAGACACTGGGACACAAAGACACTGAGACACTGAGGCACTGTGACACTGAGACACTGAGACTCTGAGACACTGAGACACTGAGACACAGAGAGACAGAGCTACTGAGACACAGTGACACTGAGACACTGAGACACTGTGAGAAAGAGACACTGAGACACTGAGATACAGGGCCACTGAGACACTGAGACACAGAGACACAGAGACACTGAGACACTGGGACACAAAGACACTGAGGCACTGTGACACTGAGACACTGAGACTCTGAGACACTGAGACACTGAGACACAGAGAGACAGAGATACTGAGACACAGTGACACTGAGACACTGTGAGAAAGAGACACTGAGACACTGAGACAAAGGGACACTGAGACACTGAGACACTAAGACTCAGAGACACTGAGACACAGAGACACTGAGACTCAGAGACACTGAGACACTGAGACACAGAGACACAGAGACACTGAGACACTGAGACTCTGAGACTCTGAGACACTGAGATGCTGAGACTCTGAGACACAGAGACACAGAGACACTGAGACACCGAGACTCTGAGACACTGAAACACAGAGACACTAAGACACAGAGACACTGAGACACTGAGACTCTGAGGCACTGAGACACACAGACACTGAGACTCTGAGACACTGAGACACAGATACACAGAGACACTGAGACACTGAGACCCTGAGATACTGAGACTCTGAGACACTGAGACACTGACACTCTGATACTCTGAGACACAGAGACATTAAGACACTGAGACACTGAGACACAGAGACACTGAGACACTGAGACACAGAGACAATGAGACACTGTGGCACAGAGACACTGAGACACTGAGACACAGAGAAACAGAGACACTGAGACACAGAGACACAGAGACACAGAGACACTGAGACTCTGAGACACTGAGACACTGACACTCTGAGACTCTGAGACACAGAGACACTGAGACACAGACACACTGAAACACAAAGACACTGAGATACTGAGACACTGATTCACTGAGACTCTGAGACACTGAGACACAGAGACACTGATTCACTGAGACTCTGAGACACTGAGTCAATGAGACACAGAGACACTGAGACCCTGAGACTCTGAGACACAGAGACACTGAGGCACTGAGACACTGAGACACTGGGACACTGTGACACTGAGACACAGAGACACTGAGACACTGAGACTCTGAGACACTGAGTCAATGAGACACAGAGACACTGAGACCCTGAGACTCTGAGACACAGAGACACTGAGGCACTGAGACACTGAGGCACTGAGACACTGTGACACTGAGACACAGAGACACTGAGACACAGAGACACTGAGACACTGAAACACAGGGACACTGAGACACTGAGACTCTGAGACACAGAGACACAGAGACACAGCGACTCTGAGACACTGTGACACTGAGACACAGAGACACTGAGACACGGAGACACTGAGACACTGAGACACAGGGACACTGAGACACTGAGACTCTGAGACACAGAGACACAGAGACACTGAGACACTGAGACACAGAGACACTGAGACACTGAGACACAGAGACACTGAGACACAGGGACACTGAGACACTGAGACACTGAGACACAGAGACACTGAGACAATGAGACACAGGGACACTGAGACTCTGAGACACTGAAACACTGAGACACTGAGAAACTGAAACAATGAGACACTGAGACACGAGGCACAGAGACACTGAGAGACAGAGACACAGAGACACTGCGACTCTGAGACACTGAGACACTGAGGCACAGAGACACTGAGACACTGAGGCACAGAGACACTGAGACACTGAGACACAGGGACACTGAGACTCTGAGACAGTGAGTCACTGAGACACTGAGACACTGAGGCACAGAGACACTGAGACACAGAGACACTGAGACACGAGGCACAGAGACACTGAGAGACAGAGACACAGAGACACTGCGACTCTGAGACACTGAGACACTGAGGCACTGAGACACTGAGACTCTGAGGCACTGAGGCACTGAGACACTGAGACACAGAGACACTGATTCACTGAGACTCTGAGACACTGAGTCACTGTGACACAGAGACACTGAGACTCTGAGACACAGAGACACTGAGGCACTGACACACTGAGACACTGAGACACTGTGACACTGAGACACAGAGGCACTGAGACACTGAGACACTGAGACTCTGAGGCACTGAGACACTGAGACACTGAGACACAGAGACACTGATTCACTGAGACTCTGAGACACTGAGTCACTGAGACACAGAGACACTGAGACCCTGAGACTCTGAGACACAGAGACACTGAGGCACTGAGACACTGAGACACTGAGACACTGTGACACTGAGACACAGAGACACTGAGACACAGAGACACTGAAACACAGGGACACTGAGACACTGAGACTCGGAGACACTGTGACACTGAGACACAGGGACACTGAGACACTGAGACTCTGAGACACAGGGACACAGAGACACTGAGACACTGGGACACTGAGACACTGAGACCCAGAGACACTGAGACACAGAGACACCGAGACACTTAGACACAGAGAGACAGAGATACTGAGACACAGTGACAAAGAGACAAAGAGACACTGAGACACAGAGACACTGAGAAACTGAGACACAGGGGCACTGAGACACTGAGACACAGATACACTGAGACACTGAGACCCTGAGACACTGTGACACAGAGACACTGAGACACAGAGACACTGAGACACTGAGACACTGAGACACTGAGACACTGAGACACTGAGACACTGTGACACAGAGACACTGAGACACAGAGACACTGAGACACAGGGACACTGAGACACTGAGACTCTGAGACACAGTGACACAGAGACACTGAGACACTGGGACACAAAGACACTGAGACACTGAGGCACTGTGACACTGAGACACTGAGACTCTGAGACACTGAGACACTGAGACACAGAGAGACAGAGCTACTGAGACACAGTGACACTGAGACACTGAGACACTGTGAGAAAGAGACACTGAGACACTGAGATACAGGGCCACTGAGACACTGAGACACAGAGACACAGAGACACTGAGACACTGGGACACAAAGACACTGAGGCACTGTGACACTGAGACACTGAGACTCTGAGACACTGAGACACTGAGACACAGAGAGACAGAGATACTGAGACACAGTGACACTGAGACACTGTGAGAAAGAGACACTGAGACACTGAGACAAAGGGACACTGAGACACTGAGACACTAAGACTCAGAGACACTGAGACACAGAGACACTGAGACTCAGAGACACTGAGACACTGAGACACAGAGACACAGAGACACTGAGACACTGAGACTCTGAGACTCTGAGACACTGAGATGCTGAGACTCTGAGACACAGAGACACAGAGACACTGAGACACCGAGACTCTGAGACACTGAAACACAGAGACACTAAGACACAGAGACACTGAGACACTGAGACTCTGAGGCACTGAGACACACAGACACTGAGACTCTGAGACACTGAGACACAGATACACAGAGACACTGAGACACTGAGACCCTGAGATACTGAGACTCTGAGACACTGAGACACTGACACTCTGATACTCTGAGACACAGAGACATTAAGACACTGAGACACTGAGACACAGAGACACTGAGACACTGAGACACAGAGACAATGAGACACTGTGGCACAGAGACACTGAGACACTGAGACACAGAGAAACAGAGATACTGAGACACTGAGACACAGAGACACAGAGACACAGAGACACTGAGACTCTGAGACACTGAGACACTGACACTCTGAGACTCTGAGACACAGAGACACTGAGACACAGAGACACTGAAACACAAAGACACTGAGATACTGAGACACTGATTCACTGAGACTCTGAGACACTGAGTCACTGAGACACAGAGACACTGAGACACTGAGACACTTAGACACAGAGACACTGAGACACAGAGACACTGAGACACTGAGACACAGAGACACTGAGACAGAGAGACACTGAAGACTGAGACACAGAGACACTGAGACACAGGGACACTGATACTCTGAGACAGTGAGTCACTGAGACACTGAGACACTGAGGCACAGAGACACTGAGACACAGAGACACTGAGAGACTGAGACACAGAGACACTGAGACACTGAGACTCTGAGACACTGAGACACTGAGACACAGAGACACTCGGACACAGAGACACTGAGACACTGAGACACTGACACACTGAGACACTGAGACACAGAGACACTGAGACTCTGAGACACTGAGACACTGAGACACTGAGAAACTGAAATAATGAGACACTGAGACACGAGGCACAGAGACAATGAGAGACAGAGACACAGAGACACTGAGACACAGAGACACTGAGACGCTGAGGCACTGTGACACTGAGACACTGAGACACTGAGACTCTGAGACACAGAGAGACAGACATACTGAGACTCAGTCACAATGAGACACAGAGACACAGAGACACTGAGGCTCTGAGACACATAGACACTGAGACACTGAGACACAGAGACAATGAGACTCTGAGACACAGACACTGAGACACAGAGACACTGAGGCACTGAGACTCAGAGACACTGAGACACAGAGGCACTGAGACACTGAGACACTGAGACTCTGAGGCACTGAGACACTGAGACACTGAGACACTGAGACACAGAGACACTGATTCACTGAGACTCTGAGACACTGAGTCACTGAGACACAGAGACACTGAGACCCTGAGACTCTGAGACACAGAGACACTGAGGCACTGAGACACTGAGACACTGTGACACTGAGACACAGAGACACTGAGACACAGAGACACTGAGACACAGGGACACTGAGACACTGAGACTCTGAGACACAGAGACACAGAGACACTGAGACACTGGGACACTGAGACAATGAGACACAGAGACACTGAGACACTGAGACACAGGGACACTGAGACACTGAGACTCTGAGACACAGATACAGAGACATTGAGACACTGGGACACTGAGACACTGAGGCACTGTGACACTGAGACACTGAGACTCTGAGACACTGAGACACAGAGAGACAGAGATACTGAGACACAGTGACACTGAGACACTGAGACACTGTGACAAAGAGACACTGAGACACAGAGACACTGAGACACTGAGACACAGGGACACTGAGACACAGAGACACTGAGACACTGAGACACTGAGACACTAAGACTCTGAGACACTGAGACACAGAGACACTGAGACTCAGAGACACTGAGACACTGAGACTCTATGACACAGAGACACAGAGACACTGAGACTCTGAGACTCTGAGACACATAGACACTGAGATGCTGAGACTCTGAGACACTGAGACACAGAGACACTGAGACTCTGAGACACCGAGACTCTGAGACACTGAAACACAGAGACACAGAGACACTAAGACACAGAGACACTGAGACACTGAGACACTGAGACACACAGACACTGAGACTCTGAGACACTGAGACACAGATACACCTAGACACTGAGACACTGAGACTCTGAGATACTGAGACTCTGAGACACTGAGACACTGACACTCTGAGACACTGAGACACAGAGACACTAAGACACAGAGACACTGAGACACAGAGACACTGAGACACTGAGACACTGAGACAATGAGACACTGAGGCACAGAGACACAGAGACACTGAGACACAGAGAAACAGAGATACTGAGACATTGAGACACAGAGACACTGAGACACAGAGACACTGAGACACAAAGACACAGAGACACTGAGACACTGATTCACTGAGACTCTGAGACACTGAGTCACTGAGACACAAAGACACAGAGATACTGAGACACTGATTCACTGAGACTCTGAGACACTGAGTCACTGAGACACAGAGACACTGAGACACTGAGACACTGAGACACAGAGCACACGAGACACTGAGACACTGAGACTCTGAGACTCTGAGACACTGAGTCACTGAGACACAGAGACACTGAGACACTGAGACACTGAGACACAGAGCACACGAGACACTGAGACACTGAGACTCTGAGACACTGAGACACAGAGACACTTAGACACTGAGACACGGAGACACAGAGACACGGAGACACAGAGACACTGAGACACTGAGACACTGAGACACAGAGACATAGAGACACTGAGACACAGAGACACTGAGACACAGAGACACAGAGACACTGCGGCACAGAGACACTGAGACACTGAGACACAGGGACACTGAGACACTGAGACTCTGAGACACAGATACAGAGAGATTGAGACACTGGGACACTGAGACACTGAGGCACTGTGACACTGAGACACTGAGACTCTGAGACACTGAGACACAGAGAGACAGAGATACTGAGACACAGTGACACTGAGACACTGAGACACTGTGACAAAGAGACACAGAGACACTGAGACACAGAGACACTGAGACACTGAGACACAGGGACACTGAGACACTGAGACACAGAGACACTGAGACACTGAGACACTGAGACACTAAGACTCTGAGACACTGAGACACTGAGACTCAGAGACACTGAGACACTGAGACACTATGACACAGAGACACAGAGACACTGAGTCTCTGAGACTCTGAGACACAGAGACACTGAGACTCTGAGACACCGAGACTCTGAGACACTGAAACACAGAGACACAGAGACACTAAGACACAGAGACACTGAGACACTGAGACACTGAGACACACAGACACTGAGACTCTGAGACACTGAGACACAGATACACAGAGACACTGAGACACTGAGACTCTGAGATACTGAGACTCTGAGACACTGAGACACTGAGACACTGACACTCTGAGACACTGAGACACAGAGACACTAAGACACAGAGACACTGAGACAATGAGACACAGAGACAATGAGACACTGAGGCACAGAGACACAGAGACACTGAGACACTGAGACACAGAGAAACAGAGATACTGAGACATTGAGACACAGAGACACTGAGACACAGAGACACTGAGACACAAAGACACAGAGACACTGAGACACTGATTCACTGAGACTCTGAGACACTGAGTCACTGAGACACAAAGACACAGAGATACTGAGACACTGATTCACTGAGACTCTGAGACACTGAGTCACTGAGACACAGAGACACTGAGACACTGAGACACAGAGCACACGAGACACTGAGACTGTGAGACACTGAGACACAGAGACACTTAGACACTGAGACACGGAGACACAGAGACACTGAGACACTGAGACACTGAGGGTCTGAGACACTGAGACACAGAGACACTGAGACACAGCGACACTGAGACACTGAGACACAGAGACATAGAGACACTGAGACACAGAGACACTGAGACACAGAGACACAGAGACACTGCGGCACAGAGACACTGAGACACTGAGACACAGAGACACTGAGACGCTGAGACACTGAGACACTGAGACTATGAGACACTGAGAAACTGAGACACAGAGACACTGAGACACAGAGACACTGAGAGACTGAGACACAGAGACACTGAGACACTGAGACACAGGGACACTGAGACTCTGAGACAGTGAGTCACTCAGACACTGAGACACTGAGGCATAGAGACACTGAGACACAGAGACACTGAGACACTGAGACACTGAGGCTCCGAGACACTGAGACACTGAGACACAGAGACACTGAGACTCTGAGACACATAGACACTGAGACACTGAGACACAGAGACACTGAGACCCTGAGACTCTGAGACACAGAGACACTGAGGCACTGAGACACTGAGACACTGAGACACAGAGACACAGAAACACTGAGACACAGAGACACTGAGACACTGAGACACAGGGACACTGAGACACTGAGACTCTGAGACACAGAGACACTGAGGCACTGAGACACTGAGACACTGAGACACAGAGACACTGAGACACTGAGACTCTGACACAGAGAGATACAGACACTCTGAGACACAGTGACACTGAGACACTGAGACACTGTGACACAGAGACACTGAGACACTGAGACACTGAGACTCTGAGACACTGAGACACAGAGACACTGAGACACTGAGACTCTGATACACCGAGACACTGAGACACTCAGACTGTGAGACACAGAGACCCTGAGACTCTGAGACACTGAGACACTGAGACTCTGAGACACATAGACACTGAGACACTGAGACACTGAGACAATGAGACTCTGAGACACAGACACTGAGACACAGAGACACTGAGACACTGAGACACTGAGACACAGAGGCACTGAGACACTGAGACACTGAGACACTGAGGCACTGAGACACTGAGACACAGAGACACTGATTCACTGAGACTCTGAGACACTGAGTCAATGAGACACAGAGACACTGAGACCCTGAGACTCTGAGACACAGAGACACTGAGGCACTGAGACACTGAGACACTCAGACTGTGAGACACAGAGACCCTGAGACTCTGAGACACTGAGACACTGAGACTCTGAGACACATAGACACATAGACACTGAGACACTGAGACAATGAGACTCTGAGACACAGACACTGAGACACAGAGACACTGAGACACTGAGACACTGAGACACAGAGGCACTGAGACACTGAGACACTGAGACACTGAGGCACTGAGACACTGAGACACAGAGACACTGATTCACTGAGACTCTGAGACACTGAGTCAATGAGACACAGAGACACTGAGACCCTGAGACTCTGAGACACAGAGACACTGAGGCACTGAGACACTGAGACACTGGGACACTGTGACACTGAGACACAGAGACACTGAGACACTGAGACTCTGAGACACTGAGTCAATGAGACACAGAGACACTGAGACCCTGAGACTCTGAGACACAGAGACACTGAGGCACTGAGACACTGAGGCACTGAGACACTGTGACACTGAGACACAGAGACACTGAGACACAGAGACACTGAGACACTGAAACACAGGGACACTGAGACACTGAGACTCTGAGACACAGAGACACAGAGACACAGCGACTCTGAGACACTGTGACACTGAGACACAGTGACACTGAGACACGGAGACACTGAGACACTGAGACACAGGGACACTGAGACACTGAGACTCTGAGACACAGAGACACAGAGACACTGAGACACTGGGACGCTGAGACACTGAGACACAGAGACACTGAGACACAGAGACACTGAGACACTGAGACACAGGGACACTGAGACACTGAGACTCTGAGACACAGAGACACAGAGACACTGAGACACTGGGACACTGAGACACTGAGGCACTGTGACACTGAGACACTGAGACTCTGAGACACTGAGACACAGAGAGACAGAGATACTGAGACACAGTGACACTGAGACACTGAGACACTGTGACAAAGAGACACAGAGACACTGAGACTCTGAGACACAGGGACACTGAGACACTGAGACACAGAGACACTGAGACACTGAGACACAGGGACACTGAGACACTGAGACACAGAGACACTGAGACACTGAGACACAGGGACACTGAGACTCTGAGACAGTGAGTCACTCAGACACTGAGACACTGAGGCATAGAGACACTGAGACACAGAGACACTGAGACACTGAGACACTGAGGCTCCGAGACACTGAGACACTGAGACACAGAGACACTGAGACTCTGAGACACATAGACACTGAGACACTGAGACACAGAGACACTGAGACCCTGAGACTCTGAGACACAGAGACACTGAGGCACTGAGACACTGAGACACTGAGACACAGAGACACAGAAACACTGAGACACAGAGACACTGAGACACTGAGACACAGGGACACTGAGACACTGAGACTCTGAGACACAGAGACACTGAGGCACTGAGACACTGAGACACTGAGACACAGAGACACTGAGACACTGAGACTCTGACACAGAGAGATACAGACACTCTGAGACACAGTGACACTGAGACACTGAGACACTGTGACACAGAGACACTGAGACACTGAGACACTGAGACTCTGAGACACTGAGACACAGAGACACTGAGACACTGAGACTCTGATACACCGAGACACTGAGACACTCAGACTGTGAGACACAGAGACCCTGAGACTCTGAGACACTGAGACACTGAGACTCTGAGACACATAGACACTGAGACACTGAGACACTGAGACAATGAGACTCTGAGACACAGACACTGAGACACAGAGACACTGAGACACTGAGACACTGAGACACAGAGGCACTGAGACACTGAGACACTGAGACACTGAGGCACTGAGACACTGAGACACAGAGACACTGATTCACTGAGACTCTGAGACACTGAGTCAATGAGACACAGAGACACTGAGACCCTGAGACTCTGAGACACAGAGACACTGAGGCACTGAGACACTGAGACACTGGGACACTGTGACACTGAGACACAGAGACACTGAGACACTGAGACTCTGAGACACTGAGTCAATGAGACACAGAGACACTGAGACCCTGAGACTCTGAGACACAGAGACACTGAGGCACTGAGACACTGAGGCACTGAGACACTGTGACACTGAGACACAGAGACACTGAGACACAGAGACACTGAGACACTGAAACACAGGGACACTGAGACACTGAGACTCTGAGACACAGAGACACAGAGACACAGCGACTCTGAGACACTGTGACACTGAGACACAGTGACACTGAGACACGGAGACACTGAGACACTGAGACACAGGGACACTGAGACACTGAGACTCTGAGACACAGAGACACAGAGACACTGAGACACTGGGACGCTGAGACACTGAGACACAGAGACACTGAGACACAGAGACACTGAGACACTGAGACACAGGGACACTGAGACACTGAGACTCTGAGACACAGAGACACAGAGACACTGAGACACTGGGACACTGAGACACTGAGGCACTGTGACACTGAGACACTGAGACTCTGAGACACTGAGACACAGAGAGACAGAGATACTGAGACACAGTGACACTGAGACACTGAGACACTGTGACAAAGAGACACAGAGACACTGAGACTCTGAGACACAGGGACACTGAGACACTGAGACACAGAGACACTGAGACACTGAGACACAGGGACACTGAGACACTGAGACACAGAGACACTGAGACACAGATACACTGAGACACTGAGACCCTGAGACACTAAGACTCTGAGACACTGAGACACAGAGACACTGAGACACTGAGACACTATGACACAGAGACACAGAGACACTGAGACACTGAGACTCTGAGACTCTGAGACACAGACAATGAGATGCTGAGACTCTGAGACACTGAGACACAGAGACACTGAGACTCTGAGACACCGAGACTCTGAGACACTGAAACACAGAGACACAAGACACTAAGACACAGAGACACTGAGACACTGAGACACTGAGACTCTGAGACACTGAGACACTGAGACTCTGAGACTCTGAGACACTGAGACACAGATACACAGAGACACTGAGACACTGAGACTCTGAGATACTGAGACTCTGAGACACTGAGACACTGAGACACTGACACTCTGAGACACTGAGACACAGAGACACTAAGACACAGAGACACTGAGACACAGAGACACTGAGACACAGAAACAATGAGACACTGAGGCACAGAGACACAGAGACACTGAGACACTGAGAAACAGAGATACTGAGACTCTGAGACACAGAGACACAGAGACACAGAGACACTGAGACACAAAGACACTGAGATACTGAGACACTGATTCACTGAGACTCTGAGACACTGAGTCACTGAGACACAGAGACACCGAGACACAGAGACACTGAGACACAGAGCACACGAGATACTGAGACACTGAGACTCTGAGACACTGAGACACAGAGACACAGAGACACGGAGACACAGAGACACTGAGACACTGAGACACAGAGACACTGAGACACTGAGGGTCTGAGACACTGAGACACAGAGACACTGAGACACAGCGACACTGAGTCATTGAGACACAGAGACATAGAGACACTGAGACACTGAGACTATGAGACACTGAGAAACTGAGACACATAGACACTGAGACACTGAGACACTGAGACAATGAGACACAGAGACACTGAGACACTGAGACTATGAGACACTGAGAAACTGAGACACATAGACACTGAGACACAGAGACACTGATAGACTGAGACACAGAGACACTGAGACACTGAGACACAGGGACACTGAGACTCTGAGACAGTGAGTCACTGAGATACTGAGACACTGAGGCACAGAGATACTGAGTCACAGAGACACTGAGACACTGAGACACTGAGAAACTGAGACACTGAGACTCTGAGACATTGAGACACTGAGACACAGAGACACTCTGACACAGAGACACTGAGACACTGAGACACAGAGACACTGAGACACTGAGACACTGAGACACTGAGAAACTGAAACAATGAGACACTGTGACACGAGGCACAGAGACACTGAGAGACAGAGACACAGAGACACTGCGACTCTGAGACACTGAGACACTGAGGCACAGAGACACTGAGACACTGAGGCACAGAGACACTGAGACACTGAGGCACAGAGACTCTGAGACACTGAGGCACAGAATCAATGAGACACAGAGACACAGAGACACTGAGACAAGGTGACACTGAGACACAGAGACACAGAGACTCTGAGAAACTGACACACTGAGACACTGAGGCACAGAGACAATGAGACACAGAGACACAGAGACACTGAGACAATGTGACACTGAGACACAGAGACACTGAGACAAAGTGACACTGAGACACCGAGATGCAGAGACTCTGAGACTCTGACACACTGAGATACTGAGGCACAGAAACACAGAGACACAGAGACACACAGACACTGAGACACTGAGACACAGACACACTGAGACAATGAGACACTGAGACACAGACACACTGAGACAATGAGACACTGAGACTCTGAGACACTGAGACACTGAGACACTGAGGCACAGAGACACTGAGACACAGAGACACAGAGACACTGAGACTCTGAGACACTGAAATACTGAGACACCGAGGCACAGATGGTCAGAGACTCAGAGACACAGAGGCTCAGAGACACAGAGGCTAAGAGACTCAGAGTCACTGATATCCAGAGAAACAGAGACTCAGAGAATCAGAGACTCAGAGACACAGTGACCGAGAGACACAAAGACTCAGAGACTCAGAGACACTGAGACTCAGAGACACAGAGACTCAGAGACCCAGAGACACAGAGACTCAGAGACGCAGAGACACAGAGACCCAGAGACTCTGAGACTCAGAGATGCAGAGACACAGAGGCTGAGAGACTCAGAGACTCAGAGACGCAGAGACACAGAGGCTCAGAGACTCAGAGACACAGAGACCCAGAGACACAGAGACTCAGAGACTCAGAGACGCAGAGACACAGTGTCTCAGAGACTCAGAGACTCAGAGACCCAGAGACGCAGACACTCAGAGACACAGAGACCCAGAGACACTGAGACACTGGGACACTGAGACACTGAGACACAGAGACACTGAGACACAGAGACACTGAGACACAGGGGCACTGAGACACTGAGACTCTGAGACGCAGAGACACAGAGACACTGAGACACTGGGACACTGGGACACTGAGACACTGAGGCACTGTGACACTGAGACACTGAGACTCTGAGACACTGAGACACAGAGAGACAGAGATACTGAGACACAGTGACACTGAGACACTGAGACACTGAGACACTGAGACACAGGGACACTGAGACACTGAGACACTGAGACACAGAGACGCAGAGACACTGAGACACAGATACACTGAGACACTGAGACCCTGAGACACTACGACTCTGAGACACTGAGACACAGAGACACTGAGACTCAGAGACACTGAGACACTGAGACACTATGACACAGAGACACAGAGACACTGAGACACTGAGACTCTGAGACTCTGAGACACATAGACACTGAGATGCTGAGACTCTGAGACACTGAGACACTGAGACACAGAGACACTGAGACTCTGAGACACCGAGACTCTGAGACACTGAAACACAGAGACACAGAGACACTAAGACACAGAGACACTGAGACACTGAGACTCTGAGACACTGAGACACACAGACACTGAGACTCTGAGACACTGAGACACAGATACACAGAGACACTGAGACACTGAGACACAGAGCACACGAGACACTGAGACACTGAGAGTCTGAGACACTGAGACACAGAGACACGGAGACACAGAGACACTGAGACACTGAGACACAGAGACACTGAGGGTCTGAGACACTGAGACACAGAGACACTGAGACACAGCGACACTGAGACACTGAGACACTGAGACACTGAGAACAGAGACATTGAGACACTGAGACACAGAGACACAGAGACACTGCGGCACAAAGACACTGAGACACTGAGACACAGAGACACTGAGACACTGAGACAATGAGACACAGAGACACTGAGACTATGAAACACTGAGAAACTGAGACACAGAGACACTGAGACACAGAGACACTGAGAGACTGAGACACAGAGACACTGAGACACTGAGACACAGGGACACTGAGACTCTGAGACAGTGAGTCACTGAGACACTGAGACACTGAGGCACAGAGACACTGAGACACAGAGACACAGAGACACTGAGACACTAAGACTCTGAGACACTGAGACACTGAGACACAGAGACACTCTGACACAGAGACACTGAGACACTGAGACACAGAGACACTGAGACACTGAGACACTGAGACACTGAGACACAGAGACACTGAGACACTGAGACACAGGGGCACTGAGACACTGAGACTCTGAGACACAGAGACACTGAGACACTGGGACACTGGGACACTGAGACACTGAGGCACTGTGACACTGAGACACTGAGACTCTGAGACACTGAGACACAGAGAGACAGAGATACTGAGACACAGTGACACTGAGACACTGAGACACTGAGACACAGGGACACTGAGACACTGAGACACAGAGACGCAGAGACACTGAGACACAGATACACTGAGACACTGAGACCCTGAGACACTACGACTCTGAGACACTGAGACACAGGGACACTGAGACTCAGAGACACTGAGACACTGAGACACTATGACACAGAGACACAGAGACACTGAGACACTGAGACTCTGAGACACATAGACACTGAGATGCTGAGACTCTGAGACACTGAGACACAGAGACACTGAGACTCTGAGACACCGAGACTCTGAGACACCGAAACACAGAGACACAGAGACACTAAGACACAGAGACACTGAGACACTGAGACTCTGAGACACACAGACACTGAGACTCTGAGACACTGAGACACAGATACACAGAGCACACGAGACACTGAGACACAGAGCACACGAGACACTGAGACACTAAGAGTCTAAGACACTGAGACACAGAGACACGGAGACACAGAGACACTGAGACACTGAGACACTGAGACACTGAGGGTCTGAGACACTGAGACACAGAGACACTGAGACACAGCGACACTGAGACACTGAGACACAGAGACATTGAGACACTGAGACACAGAGACACAGAGACACTGCGGCACAGAGACACTGAGACACTGAGACACAGAGACACTGAGACACTGAGACACTGAGACAATGAGACACAGAGACACTGAGACTATGAGACACTGAGAAACTGAGACACCGAGACACTGAGACACAGAGACACTGAGAGACTGAGACACAGAGACACTGAGACACTGAGACACAGGGACACTGAGACTCTGAGACAGTGAGTCACTGAGACACTGAGGCACAGAGACACTGAGACACAGAGACACTGAGACACTGAGACACTGAGACACTAAGACTCTGAGACACTGAGACACTGAGACACTGAGACACAGAGACACTCTGACACAGAGACACTGAGACACTGAGACACTGAGACACTGAGACACAGAGACACTGAGACACTGAGACACAGGGACACTGAGACTCTGAGACACTGAAACACTGAGACACTGAGAAACTGAAACAATGAGACACTGAGACACGAGGCACAGAGACACTGAGAGACAGAGACACAGAGACACTGCGACTCTGAGACACTGAGACACTGAGGCACAGAGACACTGAGACACTGAGGCACAGAGACACTGAGACACTGAGACACAGGGACACTGAGACTCTGAGACAGTGAGTCACTGAGACACTGAGACACTGAGGCACAGAGACACTGAGACACAGAGACACTGAGACACGAGGCACAGAGACACTGAGAGACAGAGACACAGAGACACTGCGACTCTGAGACACTGAGACACTGAGGCACTGAGACACTGAGACACTGAGACTCTGAGGCACTGAGACACTGAGACACTGAGACACAGAGACACTGATTCACTGAGACTCTGAGACACTGAGTCACTGTGACACAGAGACACTGAGACCCTGAGACTCCGAGACACAGAGACACTGAGGCACTGACACACTGAGACACTGAGACACTGTGACACTGAGACACAGAGGCACTGAGACACTGAGACACTGAGACTCTGAGGCACTGAGACACTGAGACACTGAGACACTGAGACACAGAGACACTGAGACACTGAAACACAGGGACACTGAGACACTGAGACTCGGAGACACTGTGACACTGAGACACAGGGACACTGAGACACTGAGATTCTGAGACACTGAGTCACTGAGACACAGAGACACTGAGACCCTGAGACTCTGAGACACAGAGACACTGAGGCACTGAGACACTGAGACACTGAGACACTGAGACACTGTGACACTGAGACACAGAGACACTGAGACACAGAGACACTGAGACACTGAAACACAGGGACACTGAGACACTGAGACTCGGAGACACTGTGACACTGAGACACAGGGACACTGAGACACTGAGACTCTGAGACACAGGGACACAGAGACACTGAGACACTGGGACACTGAGACACTGAGACACAGAGACACTGAGACACAGAGACACCGAGACACTGAGACACAGGGACACTGAGACACTGAGACGCAGAGACCCAGAGACACTGAGACACTGGGACACTGAGACACTGAGGCACTGTGACACTGAGACACTGAGACTCTGAGACACTTAGACACAGAGAGACAGAGATACTGAGACACAGTGACAAAGAGACAAAGAGACACTGAGACACAGAGACACTGAGAAACTGAGACACAGGGACACTGAGACACTGAGACACAGATACACTGAGACACTGAGACCCTGAGACACTGTGACACAGAGACACTGAGACACAGAGACACTGAGACACTGAGACACTGAGACACTGAGACACTGAGACACTGAGACACTGTGACACAGAGACACTGAGACACAGAGACACTGAGACACAGGGACACTGAGACACTGAGACTCTGAGACACAGAGACACTGAGACACTGAGACACTGGGACACAAAGACACTGAGACACTGAGGCACTGTGACACTGAGACACTGAGACTCTGAGACACTGAGACACTGAGACACAGAGAGACAGAGATACTGAGACACAGTGACACTGAGACACTGAGACACTGTGAGAAAGAGACACTGAGACACTGAGACACAGGGACACTGAGACACTGAGACACAGAGACACAGAGACACTGAGACACTGGGACACAAAGACACTGAGGCACTGTGACACTGAGACACTGAGACTCTGAGACACTGAGACACTGAGACACAGAGAGACAGAGATACTGAGACACAGTGACACTGAGACAATGTGAGAAAGAGACACTGAGACACTGAGACACAGGGACACTGAGACACTGAGACACTGAGACACTAAGACTCAGAGACACTGAGACACAGAGACACTGAGACTCAGAGACACTGAGACACTATGACACAGAGACACAGAGACACTGAGACACTGAGACTCTGAGACACTGAGATGCTGAGACTCTGAGACACTGAGACACAGAGACACTGAGACACTGAGACACCGAGACTCTGAGACACTGAAACACAGAGACACTAAGACACAGAGACACAGAGACACTGAGACACTGAGACTCTGAGGCACTGAGACACACAGACACTGAGACTCTGAGACACTGAGACACAGATACACAGAGACACTGAGACACTGAGACTCTGAGATACTGAGACTCTGAGACACTGAGACACTGAGACACTGACACTCTGATACTCTGAGACACAGAGACAA
The DNA here is from genome assembly GCF_965287045.1 of Carcharhinus amblyrhynchos. Classification (NCBI taxonomy): domain Eukaryota; kingdom Metazoa; phylum Chordata; class Chondrichthyes; order Carcharhiniformes; family Carcharhinidae; genus Carcharhinus; species Carcharhinus amblyrhynchos. The sequence goes on along the minus strand of NW_027649953.1, from coordinate 65,332 downwards.
TAAGACACTGAGACACTGAGACACAGAGACACTGAGACACAGAGACAATGAGACACTGTGGCACAGAGACACTGAGACACTGAGACACAGAGAAACAGAGATACTGAGACACTGAGACACTGACACTCTGAGACACAGAGACACTGAGACACAGAGACACTGAAACACAAAGACACTGAGATACTGAGACACTGATTCACTGAGACTCTGAGACACTGAGTCACTGAGACACAGAGACACTGAGACACTGAGACACTTAGACACAGAGACACTGAGACACAGAGACACTGAGACACTGAGACACAGAGACACTGAGACACTGAGGCTCTGTGACACTGAGACACTGAGACACAGAGACACAGAGACACTGCGGCACAGAGACACTGAGACACTGAGACATTGAGACACTGAGACGCTGAGACACTGAGACACTTAGACACAGAGACACTGAGACACTGAGACTCTGAGACACTGAGAAACTGAGACACAGAGACACTGAGACAGAGAGACACTGAAGACTGAGACACAGAGACACTGAGACACAGGGACACTGAGACTCTGAGACAGTGAGTCACTGAGACACTGAGACACTGAGGCACAGAGACACTGAGACACAGAGACACTGAGACACTGAGACACTGAGACACAGAGACACTGAGACACTGAGACTCTGAGACACTGAGACACTGAGACACAGAGACACTCGGACACAGAGACACTGAGACACTGAGACACTGACACACTGAGACACTGAGACACAGAGACACTGAGACTCTGAGACACTGAGACACTGAGAAACTGAGAAACTGAAATAATGAGACACTGAGACACGAGGCACAGAGACACTGAGAGACAGAGACACAGAGACACAGAGACACTGAGACACAGAGACACTGAGACGCTGAGACACTGAGACTCTGAGACACAGAGAGACAGACATACTGAGACTCAGTCACAATGAGACACAGAGACACAGAGACACTGAGACTCTGAGACACATAGACACTGAGACACTGAGACACAGAGACAATGAGACTCTGAGACACAGACACTGAGACACAGAGACACTGAGGCACTGAGACTCAGAGACACTGAGACACAGAGGCACTGAGACACTGAGACACTGAGACTCTGAGGCACTGAGACACTGAGACACTGAGACACAGAGACACTGATTCACTGAGACTCTGAGACACTGAGTCACTGAGACACAGAGACACTGAGACCCTGAGACTCTGAGACACAGAGACACTGAGACACTGAGACACAGAGACACTGAGACACAGAGACACTGAGACACTGAGACTCTGAGACACAGAGACACAGAGACACTGAGACACTGGGACACTGAGACAATGAGACACAGAGACACTGAGACATTGAGACACAGGGACACTGAGACACTGAGACTCTGAGACACAGATACAGAGACATTGAGACACTGGGACACTGAGACACTGAGGCACTGTGACACTGAGACACTGAGACTCTGAGACACTGAGACACAGAGAGACAGAGATACTGAGACACAGTGACACTGAGACACTGAGACACTGTGACAAAGAGACACAGAGACACTGAGACACAGAGACACTGAGACACTGAGACACAGGGACACTGAGACACTGAGACACAGAGACACTGAGACACTGAGACACTAAGACTCTGAGACACTGAGACACAGAGACACTGAGACTCAGAGACACTGAGACACTGAGACACTATGACACAGAGACACAGAGACACTGAGACTCTGAGACTCTGAGACACATAGACACTGAGATGCTGAGACTCTGAGACACTGAGACACAGAGACACTGAGACTCTGAGACACCGAGACTCTGAGACACTGAAACACAGAGACACAGAGACACTAAGACACAGAGACACTGAGACACTGAGACACTGAGACACACAGACACTGAGACTCTGAGACACTGTGACACAGATACACCGAGACACTGAGACACTGAGACTCTGAGATACTGAGACTCTGAGACACTGAGACACTGAGACACTGACACTCTGAGACACTGAGACACAGAGACACTAAGACACAGAGACACTGAGACACAGAGACACTGAGACACTGAGACACAGAGACAATGAGACACTGAGGCACAGAGGCACAGAGACACTGAGACACTGAGACACAGAGAAACAGAGATACTGAGACATTGAGACACAGAGACACTGAGACACAGAGACACTGAGACACAAAGACACAGAGACACTGAGACACTGATTCACTGAGACTCTGAGACACTGAGTCACTGAGACACAAAGACACAGAGATACTGAGACACTGATTCACTGAGACACTGAGTCACTGAGACACAGAGACACTGAGACACTGAGACACAGAGCACACGAGACACTGAGACACTGAGACTCTGAGACACTGAGTCACTGAGACACAGAGACACTGAGACACTGAGACACTGAGACACAGAGCACACGAGACACTGAGACACTGAGACCCTGAGACACTGAGACACAGAGACACTTAGACACTGAGACACGGAGACACTGAGACACTGAGACATAGAGACACTGAGACACAGAGACACTGAGACACAGAGACACAGAGACACTGCGGCACAGAGACACTGAGACACTGAGGCACAGGGACACTGAGACACTGAGACTCTGAGACACAGATACAGAGAGATTGAGACACTGGGACACTGAGACACTGAGGCACTGTGACACTGAGACACTGAGACTCTGAGACACTGAGACACAGAGAGACAGAGATACTGAGACACAGTGACACTGAGACACTGAGACACTGTGACAAAGAGACACAGAGACACTGAGACACAGAGACACTGAGACACTGAGACACAGGGACACTGAGACACTGAGACACTGAGACACTGAGACACTAAGACTCTGAGACACTGAGACACAGAGGCACTGAGACTCAGAGACACTGAGACACTGAGACACTATGACACAGAGACACAGAGACACTGAGACTCTGAGACTCTGAGACACATAGACACTGAGATGCTGAGACTCTGAGACACTGAGACACAGAGACACTGAGACTCTGAGACACCGAGACTCTGAGACACTGAAACACAGAGACACAGAGACACTAAGACACAGAGACACTGAGACACTGAGACACTGAGACTCTGAGACACTGAGACACAGATACACAGAGACACTGAGACACTGAGACTCTGAGATACTGAGACTCTGAGACACTGAGACACTGAGACACTGACACTCTGAGACACTGAGACACCGAGACACTAAGACACAGAGACACTGAGACACAGAGACACTGAGACAATGAGACACAGAGACAATGAGACACTGAGGCACAGAGACACAGAGACTCTGAGACACTGAGACACAGAGAAACTGAGATACTGAGACATTGAGACACAGAGACACTGAGACACAGAGACACTGAGACACAAAGACACAGAGACACTGAGACACTGATTCACTGAGACTCTGAGACACTGAGTCACTGAGACACAAAGACACAGAGATACTGAGACACTGATTCACTGAGACTCTGAGACACTGAGTCACTGAGACACAGAGACACTGAGACACTGAGACACAGAGCACACGAGACACTGAGACACTGAGACTCTGAGGCACTGAGACACAGAGACACTTAGACACTGAGACACGGAGACACAGAGACACTGAGACACTGAGGGTCTGAGACACTGAGACACAGAGACACTGAGACACTGAGACACAGGGACACTGAGACTCTGAGACAGTGAGTCACTGAGACACTGAGACACTGAGGCATAGAGACACTGAGACACAGAGACATTGAGACACTGAGACACAGAGACACTGAGACACTGAGGCTCTGAGACACTGAGACACTGAGACACAGAGACACTGAGACTCTGAGACACATAGACACTGAGACACTGAGACACAGAGACACTGAGACCCTGAGACTCTGAGACACAGAGACACTGAGGCACTGAGACACTGAGACACTGAGACACAGAAACACTGAGACACAGAGACACTGAGACACAGGGACACTGAGACACTGAGACTCTGAGACACAGAGACACAGATGCTCAGTGGCTCAGAGACTCAGAGACGCAGAGACGCAGAGACACGGATGGTCAGAGGCACAGAGACTCAGAGATGTCGAGACACAGAGGCTCAGAGACGCAGAGACACAGGGACCCCGAGACACAGAGACACAGAGACCCAGAGACACAGAGACTCAGAAAAACAGAGACGCAGAGACACAGAGGCTCAGAGACTCAGGGACTCAGAAACGCAGAGACACAGAGGCTCAGAGACGCAGACACACAGAGGCTCAAAGACGCAGAGACACAGAGATCCCGAGACTCAGAGACTCAGAGACTCAGAGACACAGAGACTCAGAGACTCAGAGACACAGAGACACAGAGTCTCAGAGACTAACAGACACCGAGACACAGATGCTCACTGACACACTGAGACACTGAGACACAGAGAGACAGAGACACTGAGACACAGTGACACTGAGACACTGTGACACAGAGACACTGAGACACTGAGACACTGAGACAAAGAGACTCTGATACACTGAGACACTGAGAGGCTGAGACTCTGAGACACAGAGACACTGAGACACAGAGACACAGAGACACAGAGGCACTGAGACTCTGAGACACTGAGACACAGAGACACTGAGACACAGAGACACTGAGACACTGAGACTCTGACACAGAGAGATACAGACACTCTGAGACACAGTGACACTGAGACACTGAGACACTGTGACACAGAGACACTGAGACACTGAGACACTGTGACTCTGAGACACTGAGACACAGAGACACTGAGACACTGAGACTCTGATACACCGAGACACTGAGACACTCAGACTGTGAGACACAGAGACCCTGAGACTCTGAGACACTGAGACACAGAGACACTGAGACTCTGAGACACATAGACACTGAGACACTGAGACACTGAGACTCTGAGACACAGACACTGAGACACAGAGACACTGAGACACTGAGACACTGAGACAGAGAGACACTGAGACACAGAGGCACTGAGACACTGAGACACTGAGACTCTGGGCACTGAGACACTGAGACACTGAGACACAGAGACACTGATTCACAGAGACTCTGAGACACTGAGTCACTGAGACACAGAGACACTGAGACCCTGAGACTCTGAGACACAGAGACACTGAGGCACTGAGACACTGAGACACTGTGACACTGAGACACAGAGACACTGAGACACAGAGACACTGAGACACTGAAACACAGGGACACTGAGACACTGAGACTCTGAGACACAGAGACACAGAGACACAGCGACACTGAGACACTGTGACACTGAGACACAGAGACACTGAGACACGGAGACACTGAGACACTGAGACACAGGGACACTGAGACACTGAGACTCTGAGACACAGAGACACAGAGACACTGAGACACTGGGACGCTGAGACACTGAGACACAGAGACACTGAGACACAGAGACACTGAGACACTGAGACACTGAGACACTGAGACTCTGAGACACAGAGACACAGAGACACTGAGATACTGGGACACTGAGACACTGAGGCACTGTGACACTGAGACACTGAGACTCTGAGACACTGAGACACAGAGAGACAGAGATACTGAGACACAGTGACACTGAGACACTGAGACACTGTGACAAAGAGACACAGAGACACTGAGACTCTGAGACACAGGGACACTGAGACACTGAGACACAGAGACACTGAGACACTGAGACACAGTGACACTGAGACACTGAGACACTGTGACAAAGAGACACAGAGACACTGAGACTCTGAGACACAGGGACACTGAGACACTATGACACAGAGACACAGAGACACTGAGACTCTGAGACTCTGAGACACAGACACTGAGATGCTGAGACTCTGAGACACTGAGACACAGAGACACTGAGACTCTGAGACACCGAGACTCTGAGACACTGAAACACAGAGACACAGAGACACTAAGACACAGAGACACTGAGACACTGAGACTCTGAGACACTGAGACACACAGACACTGAGACTCTGAGACACTGAGACACAGATACACAGAGACACTGAGACACTGAGACTCTGAGATACTGAGACTCTGAGACACTGAGACACTGAGACACTGACACTCTGAGACACTGAGACACAGAGACACTAAGACACAGAGACACTGAGACACAGAGACACTGAGACACAGAAACAATGAGACACTGAGGCACAGAGACACAGAGACACTGAGACACTGAGAAACAGAGATACTGAGACTCTGAGACACAGAGACACAGAGACACTGAGACACAGAGTCACTGAGACACAAAGACACTGAGATACTGAGACACTGATTCACTGAGACTCTGAGACACTGAGTCACTGAGACACAGAGACACTGAGACACAGAGACACTGAGACACTGAGACACAGAGCACACGAGACACTGAGACACTGAGACACAGAGACACAGAGACACGGAGACACAGAGACACTGAGACACAGAGACACTGAGACACTGAGGGTCTGAGACACTGAGACACAGAGACACTGAGACACAGCGACACTGAGACATTGAGACACAGAGACATAGAGACACTGAGACACAGAGACACTGAGACACAGAGACACAGAGACACAGAGACACTGCGGCACAGAGACACTGAGACACTGAGACACAGAGACACTGAGACACTGAGACAATGAGACACAGAGACACTGAGACACTGAGACTATGAGACACTGAGAAACTGAGACACATAGACACTGAGACACAGAGACACTGATAGACTGAGACACAGAGACACTGAGACACTGAGACACAGGGACACTGAGACTCTGAGACAGTGAGTCACTGAGATACTGAGACACTGAGGCACAGAGATACTGAGTCACAGAGACACTGAGACACTGAGACACTGAGACACAGAGAAACTGAGACACTGAGACTCTGAGACATTGAGACACTGAGACACAGAGACACTCTGACACAGAGACACTGAGACACAGAGGCACAGAGACACTGAGACACTGAGACACTGAGACTCTGAGACACTGAGACACTGAGACACAGAGACAATGAGACACTGAGGCACAGAGACACAGAGACACTGAGACACTGAGACACAGAGAAACAGAGATACTGAGACATTGAGACACAGAGACACTGAGACACAGAGACACTGAGACACAAAGACACAGAGACACTGAGACACTGATTCACTGAGACTCTGAGACACTGAGTCACTGAGACACAAAGACACAGAGATACTGAGACACTGATTCACTGAGACACTGAGTCACTGAGACACAGAGACACTGAGACACTGAGACACAGAGCACACGAGACACTGAGACACTGAGACTCTGAGACACTGAGTCACTGAGACACAGAGACACTGAGACACTGAGACACAGAGCACACGAGACACTGAGACACTGAGACCCTGAGACACTGAGACACAGAGACACTTAGACACTGAGACACGGAGACACTGAGACACTGAGACACTGAGACACAGAGACATAGAGACACTGAGACACAGAGACACTGAGACACAGAGACACAGAGACACTGCGGCCCAGAGACACTGAGACACTGAGACAAGGGACACTGAGACACTGAGACTCTGAGACACAGATACAGAGAGATTGAGACACTGGGACACTGAGACACTGAGGCACTGTGACACTGAGACACTGAGACTCTGAGACACTGAGACACAGAGAGACAGAGATACTGAGACACAGTGACACTGAGACACTGAGACACTGTGACAAAGAGACACAGAGACACTGAGACACAGAGACACTGAGACACTGAGACACAGGGACACTGAGACACTGAGACACAGAGACACTGAGACACTGAGACACTAAGACTCTGAGACACTGAGACACAGAGACACTGAGACTCAGAGACACTGAGACACTGAGACACTATGACACAGAGACACAGAGACACTGTGACTCTGAGACACATAGACACTGAGATGCTGAGACTCTGAGACACTGAGACACAGAGACACTGAGACTCTGAGACACCGAGACTCTGAGACACTGAAACACAGAGACACAGAGACACTAAGACACAGAGACACTGAGACACTGAGACACTGAGACACACAGACACTGAGACTCTGAGACACTGAGACACAGATACACAGATACACTGAGACACTGAGACTCTGAGATACTGAGACTCTGAGACACTGAGACACTGAGACACTGACACTCTGAGACACTGAGACACAGAGACACGAAGACACAGAGACACTGAGACACAGAGACACTGAGACAATGAGACACAGAGACAATGAGACACTGAGGCACAGAGACACAGAGACTCTGAGACACTGAGACACAGAGAAACAGAGATACTGAGACATTGAGACACAGAGACACTGAGACACAGAGACACTGAGACACAAAGACACAGAGACACTGAGTCACTGATTCACTGAGACTCTGAGACACTGAGTCACTGAGACACAAAGACACAGAGATACTGAGACACTGATTCACTGAGACTCTGAGACACTGAGTCACTGAGACACAGAGACACTGAGACACTGAGACACAGAGCACACGAGACTCTGAGACACTGAGACTCTGAGACACTGAGACACAGAGACACTTAGACACTGAGACACGGAGACACAGAGACACTGAGACACTGAGACACTGAGGGTCTGAGACACTGAGACACAGAGACACTGAGACACAGCGACACTGAGACACTGAGACACAGAGACATAGAGACACTGAGACACAGAGACACTGAGACACAGAGACACAGAGACACTGCGGCACAGAGACACTGAGACACTGAGACACAGAGACACTGAGACACTGAGACACTGAGACTATGAGACACTGAGAAACTGAGACACAGAGACACTGAGACACAGAGACACTGAGACACTGAGACACAGGGACACTGAGACTCTGAGACAGTGAGTCACTGAGACACTGAGACACTGAGGCATAGAGACACTGAGACACAGAGACACTGAGACACTGAGACACTGAGGCTCTGAGACACTGAGACACTGAGACACAGAGACACTGAGACTCTGAGACACATAGACACTGAGACACTGAGACACTGAGACCCTGAGACTCTGAGACACAGAGACACTGAGGCACTGAGACACTGAGACACTGAGACACAGAGACACAGAAACACTGAGACACAGGGACACTGAGACACTGAGACTCTGAGACACAGAGACACAGATGCTCAGTGGCTCAGAGACTCAGAGACGCAGAGACGCAGAGACACAGATGGTCAGAGGCACAGAGACTCAGAGATGTCGAGACACAGAGGCTCAGAGACGCAGAGACACAGGGACCCCGAGACACAGAGACACAGAGACCCAGAGACACAGAGACTCAGAAAAACAGAGACGCAGAGACACAGAGGCTCAGAGACTCAGGGACTCAGAAACGCAGAGACACAGAGGCTCAGAGACGCAGACACACAGAGGCTCAAAGACGCAGAGACACAGAGATCCCGAGACTCAGAGACTCAGAGACTCAGAGACACAGAGACTCAGAGACTCAGAGACACAGAGACACAGAGTCTCAGAGACTAACAGACACCGAGACACAGATGCTCACTGACACACTGAGACACTGAGACACAGAGAGACAGAGACACTGAGACACAGTGACACTGAGACACTGTGACACAGAGACACTGAGACACTGAGACAATGAGACAATGAGACTCTGATACACTGAGACACTGAGAGACTGAGACTCTGAGACACAGAGACACTGAGACACAGAGACACAGAGTCACTGAGGCACTGAGACTCTGAGACACTGAGACACAGAGACACTGTGACACAGAGACACTGAGACACTGAGACTCTGACACAGAGAGATACAGACACTCTGAGACACAGTGACACTGAGACACTGAGACACTGTGACACAGAGACACTGAGACACTGAGACACTGTGACTCTGAGACACTGAGACACAGAGACACTGAGACACTGAGACTCTGATACACCGAGACACTGAGACACTCAGACTGTGAGACACAGAGACCCTGAGACTCTGAGACACTGAGACACAGAGACACTGAGACTCTGAGACACATAGACACTGAGACACTGAGACACGGAGACTCTGAGACACAGACACTGAGACACAGAGACACTGAGACACTGAGACACTGAGGCACTGAGACACTGAGACACTGAGACTCTGAGGCACTGAGACACTGAGACACTGAGACACAGAGACACTGATTCACTGAGACTCTGAGACACTGAGTCACTAAGACACAGAGACACTGAGACCCTGAGACTCTGAGACACAGGGACACTGAGACACTGAGACTCTGAGACACAGAGACACAGAGACACAGCGACACTGAGACACTGTGACACTGAGACACAGAGACACTGAGACACGGAGACACTGAGACACTGAGACACAGGGACACTGAGACACTGAGACTCTGAGACACAGAGACACAGAGACACTGAGACACTGGGACGCTGAGACACTGAGACAGAGAGACACTGAGACACAGAGACACTGAGACACTGAGACACAGGGACACTGAGACACTGAGACTCTGAGACACAGAGACACAGAGACACTGAGACACTGGGACACTGAGACACTGAGGCACTGTGACACTGAGACACTGAGACTCTGAGACACTGAGACACAGAGAGACAGAGATACTGAGACACAGTGACACTGAGACACTGAGACACTGTGACAAAGAGACACAGAGACACTGAGACTCTGAGACACAGGGACACTGAGACACTGAGACACAGAGACACTGAGACACTGAGACACAGGGACACTGAGACACTGAGACACAGAGACACTGAGACACAGATACACTGAGACACTGAGACCCTGAGACACTAAGACTCTGAGACACTGAGACACAGAGACACTGAGACTCAGAGACACTGAGACACTGAGACACTATGACACAGAGACACAGAGACACTGAGACACTGAGACTCTGAGACACTGAGACACAGACACTGAGATGCTGAGACTCTGAGACACTGAGACACAGAGACACTGAGACTCTGAGACACCGAGACTCTGAGACACTGAAACACAGAGACACAGAGACACTAAGACACAGAGACACTGAGACACTGAGACACTGAGACTCTGAGACACTGAGACACACAGACACTGTGACTCTGAGACACTGAGACACAGATACACAGAGACACTGAGACACTGAGACTCTGAGATACTGATACTCTGAGACACTGAGACACAGAGACACTAAGACACAGAGACTCTGAGACACAGAGACACTGAGACACAGAAATAATGAGACACTGAGGCACAGAGACACAGAGACACTGAGACACTGAGAAACAGAGATACTGAGACTCTGAGACACAGAGACACAGAGACACTGAGACACAAAGACACTGAGATACTGAGACACTGATTCACTGAGACTCTGAGACACTGAGTCACTGAGACACAGAGACACTGAGACACAGAGACACTGAGACACAGAGCACACGAGACACTGAGACACTGAGACTCTGAGACACTGAGACACAGAGACACAGAGACACGGAGACACAGAGACACTGAGACACAGAGACACTGAGACACTGAGGGTCTGAGACACTGAGACACAGAGACACTGAGACACAGCGACACTGAGACATTGAGACACAGAGACATAGAGACACTGAGACACAGAGACACTGAGACACAGAGACACAGAGACACTGCGGCACAGAGACACTGAGACATTGAGACACTGAGACACAGAGACACTGAGACACTGAGACACAGAGACACTGAGACACTGAGACTATGAGACACTGAGAAACTGAGACACATAGACACTGAGACACAGAGACACTGATAGACTGAGACACAGAGACACTGAGACACTGAGACACAGGGACACTGAGACTCTGAGACAGTGAGTCACTGAGATACTGAGACACTGAGGCACAGAGATACTGAGTCACAGAGACTCTGAGACACTGAGACACAGACACTGAGATGCTGAGACTCTGAGACACTGAGACACAGAGACACTGAGACTCTGAGACACCGAGACTCTGAGACACTGAAACACAGAGACACAGAGACACTAAGACACAGAGACACTGAGACACTGAGACACTGAGACTCTGAGACACTGAGACACACAGACACTGTGACTCTGAGACACTGAGACACAGATACACAGAGACACTGAGACACTGAGACTCTGAGATACTGATACTCTGAGACACTGAGACACAGAGACACTAAGACACAGAGACACTGAGACACAGAGACACTGAGACACAGAAATAATGAGACACTGAGGCACAGAGACACAGAGACACTGAGACACTGAGAAACAGAGATACTGAGACTCTGAGACACAGAGACACAGAGACACTGAGACACAAAGACACTGAGATACTGAGACACTGATTCACTGAGACTCTGAGACACTGAGTCACTGAGACACAGAGACACTGAGACACAGAGACACTGAGACACAGAGCACACGAGACACTGAGACACTGAGACTCTGAGACACTGAGACACAGAGACACAGAGACACGGAGACACAGAGACACTGAGACACAGAGACACTGAGACACTGAGGGTCTGAGACACTGAGACACAGAGACACTGAGACACAGCGACACTGAGACATTGAGACACAGAGACATAGAGACACTGAGACACAGAGACACTGAGACACAGAGACACAGAGACACTGCGGCACAGAGACACTGAGACATTGAGACACTGAGACACAGAGACACTGAGACACTGAGACACAGAGACACTGAGACTATGAGACACTGAGAAACTGAGACACATAGACACTGAGACACAGAGACACTGATAGACTGAGACACAGAGACACTGAGACACTGAGACACAGGGACACTGAGACTCTGAGACAGTGAGTCACTGAGATACTGAGACACTGAGGCACAGAGATACTGAGTCACAGAGACACTGAGACACTGAGACACAGAGAAACTGAGACACTGAGACTCTGAGACATTGAGACACTGAGACACAGAGACACTCTGACACAGAGACACTGAGACACAGAGACACAGAGACACTGAGACACTGAGACACTGAGACTCTGAGACACTGAGACACTGAGACACTGAGAAACTGAAACAATGAGACACTGTGACACGAGGCACAGAGACACTGAGAGACAGAGACACAGAGACACTGCGACTCTGAGACACTGAGACACTGAGGCACAGAGACACTGAGACACTGAGGCACAGAGACACTGAGACACTGAGGCACAGAGACTCTGAGACACTGAGTCACAGAATCAATGAGACACAGAGACACAGAGACACTGAGACAAGGTGACACTGAGACACAGAGACACAGAGACTCTGAGAAACTGACACACTGAGACACTGAGGCACAGAGACAATGAGACACAGAGACACAGAGACACAGAGACACTGAGACAATGTGACACTGAGACACAGAGACACTGAGACAAAGTGACACTGAGACACAGAGATGCAGAGACTCTGAGACTCTGACACACTGAGATACTGAGGCACAGAAACACAGAGACACTGAGACACAGAGACACACAGACACTGAGACACTGAGACACAGACACGCTGAGACAATGAGACACTGAGACACAGACACATTGAGACAATGAGACACTGAGACTCTGAGACACTGAGACACTGAGACACTGAGGCACAGAGACACTGAGACACAGAGACACAGAGACACTGAGACTCTGAGACACTGAAATACTGAGACACAGAGACACTGAGACTCTGAGTCACTGAGAAACTGAGGCACAGAGACACTGAGATACAGGGACACTGAGACACTGAGAAACTGAGACTCTGAGACACTGAGACCAGGGACACTGAGGCACAGAGACACTGCGACACTGAGACACAGAGACACTGAGACACTGAGACACAGAGACACTGAGACACTGAGACACAGAGACACTCAGGTACTGAGACACTGTGGCACTGAGGCACTGAGACGCTAAGGCACAGAGACACTGTGGCATTGAGACACAGAGACACTGAGACACTGAGACTCTGAGACACTGAGATACTGAGAGACAGAGGCACTGAGACACAGTGACACTGAGACTCTGAGACACTGAGACACTAAGGCACAGAGACACTGAGACACTGAGGCACAGAGACACTGAGACACTGAGACTCTGAGACACTGAGACGCCGGGACACATGGACTCAGAGACCCAGAGACACAGAGACGCAGAGATGCAGAGACACAGCGGCTCAGAGACACAGAGACCCATAGACACAGAGGTTCAGAGATTCAGAGACACAGAAACACAGAGGCTCAATGACTCAGAGACTCAGCGACATAGAGACTCAGAGACACAGATGCTCAGAGTCTCAGACACTCAGAGATATAGAGGCTCAGAGGATCAGAGACCCAGAGACTCAGAGACGCAGAGACACAGAGGCTCAGAGGCTCAGAGACACAGAGACCCAGAGACACAGAGACTCAGAAACACTGAGACACCGAGGCACAGATGGTCAGAGACTCAGAGACACAGAGGCTCAGAGACACAGAGGCTAAGAGACTCAGAGTCACTGATACCCAGAGAAACAGAGACTCAGAGAATCAGAGACTCAGAGACACAGTGACCGAGAGACACAAAGACTCAGAGACTCAGAGACACTGAGACTCAGAGACACAGTGACTCAGAGACCCAGAGACACAGAGACTCAGAGACGCAGAGACACAGAGACCCAGAGACTCAGAGACTCAGAGACTCAGAGATGCAGAGACACAGAGGCTGAGAGACTCAGAGACTCAGAGACACAGAGACACAGAGGCTCAGAGACTCAGAGACACAGAGACCCAGAGACACAGAGACTCAGAGACGCAGAGACACAGTGTCTCAGAGACTCAGAGACTCAGAGACCCAGAGACGCAGACACTCAAAGACACAGAGACCCAGAGACACTGAGACACTGGGACACTGAGACACTGAGACACAGAGACACTGAGACACAGAGACACTGAGACACTGAGACACAGGGGCACTGAGACACTGAGACTCTGAGACGCAGAGACACTGAGACACTGGGACACTGGGACACTGAGGCACTGTGACACTGAGACACTGAGACTCTGAGACACTGAGACACAGAGAGACAGAGATACTGAGACACAGTGACACTGAGACACTGAGACACTGAGACACTGAGACACAGGGACACTGAGACACTGAGACACAGAGACGCAGAGACACTGAGACACAGATACACTGAGACACTGAGACCCTGAGACACTACGACTCTGAGACACTGAGACACAGAGACACTGAGACTCAGAGACACTGAGACACTGAGACACTATGACACAGAGACACAGAGACACTGAGACACTGAGACTCTGAGACTCTGAGACACATAGACACTGAGATGCTGAGACTCTGAGACACTGAGACACAGAGACACTGAGACTCTGAGACACCGAGACTCTGAGACACTGAAACACAGAGACACCGAGACACTAAGACACAGAGACACTGAGACACTGAGACTCTGAGACACTGAGACACACAGACACTGAGACTCTGAGACACTGAGACACAGATACACAGAGACACTGAGACACTGAGACACAGAGCACACGAGACACTGAGACACTGAGAGTCTGAGACACTGAGACACGGAGACACAGAGACACTGAGACACTGAGACACAGAGACACTGAGACACTGAGGG
The DNA here is from genome assembly GCF_965287045.1 of Carcharhinus amblyrhynchos. Taxonomy (NCBI): domain Eukaryota; kingdom Metazoa; phylum Chordata; class Chondrichthyes; order Carcharhiniformes; family Carcharhinidae; genus Carcharhinus; species Carcharhinus amblyrhynchos. The sequence continues at coordinate 49,570 of NW_027649953.1, read as the reverse complement.
TCTGAGACACTGAGACACAGAGACACTGAGACACAGCGACACTGAGACACTGAGACACAGAGACATTGAGACACTGAGACACAGAGACACAGAGACACTGCGGCACAGAGACACTGAGACACAGAGACACAGAGACACTGAGACACTGAGACAATGAGACACAGAGACACTGAGACTATGAGACACTGAGAAACTGAGACACAGAGACACTGAGACACTGAGGGTCTGAGACACTGAGACACAGAGACACTGAGACACAGCGACACTGAGACACTGAGACACAGAGACATTGAGACACTGAGACACAGAGACACAGAGACACTGCGGCACAGAGACACTGAGACACTGAGACACAGAGACACTGAGACACTGAGACAATGAGACACAGAGACACTGAGACTATGAGACACTGAGAAACTGAGACACAGAGACACTGAGACACAGAGACACTGAGAGACTGAGACACAGAGACACTGAGACACTGAGGCACTGAGGCACAGAGACACTGAGACACAGAGACACTGAGACACTGAGACACAGAGACACTGAGACACTAAGACTCTGAGACACTGAGACACTGAGACACTCTGACACAGAGACACTGAGACACTGAGACACAGAGACACTGAGACACTGAGACACAGAGACACTGAGACACAGAGACACTGAGACACTGAGACACAGGGGCACTGAGACACTGAGACTCTGAGACGCAGAGACACAGAGACACTGAGACACTGGGACACTGGGACACTGAGACACTGAGGCACTGTGACACTGAGACACTGAGACTCTGAGACACTGAGACACAGAGAGACAGAGATACTGAGACACAGTGACACTGAGACACTGAGACACTGAGACACTGAGACACAGGGACACTGAGACACTGAGACACAGAGACGCAGAGACACTGAGACACAGATACACTGAGACTCAGAGACACTGAGACACTGAGACACTATGACACAGAGACACAGAGACACTGAGACACTGAGACTCTGAGACTCTGAGACACATAGACACTGAGATGCTGAGACTCTGAGACACTGAGACACAGAGACTGAGACTCTGAGACACCGAGACTCTGAGACACTGAAACACAGAGACACAGAGACACTAAGACACAGAGACACTGAGACACTGAGACTCTGAGACACTGAGACACACAGACACTGAGACTCTGAGACACTGAGACACAGAAACACAGAGACACTGAGACACTGAGACACAGAGCACACGTGACACTGAGACACTGAGAGTCTGAGACACTGAGACACTGAGACACAGAGACATTGAGACACTGAGACACAGAGACACAGAGACACTGCGGCACAGAGACACTGAGACACTGAGACACAGAGACACTGAGACACTGAGACAATGAGACACAGAGACACTGAGACTATGAGACACTGAGAAACTGAGACACAGAGACACTGAGACACAGAGACACTAAGAGACTGAGACACAGAGACACTGAGACACTGAGACACAGGGACACTGAGACTCTGAGACAGTGAGTCACTGAGACACTGAGACACTGAGGCACAGAGACACTGAGACACAGAGACACTGAGACACTGAGACACAGAGACACTGAGACACTAAGACTCTGAGACACTGAGACACTGAGACACAGAGACACTCTGACACAGAGACACTGAGACACTGAGACACAGAGACACTGAGACACTGAGACACAGAGACACTGAGACACTGAGACGCAGAGACACTGAGACACAGAGACACTGAGACACTGAGACACAGGGGCACTGAGACACTGAGACTCTGAGACGCAGAGACACAGAGACACTGAGACACTGGGACACTGGGACACTGAGACACTGAGGCACTGTGACACTGAGACACTGAGACTCTGAGACACTGAGACACAGAGAGACAGAGATACTGAGACACAGTGACACTGAGACACTGAGACACTGAGACACTGAGACACAGGGACACTGAGACACTGAGACACAGAGACGCAGAGACACTGAGACACAGATACACTGAGACACTGAGACCCTGAGACACTACGACTCTGAGACACTGAGACACAGAGACACTGAGACTCAGAGACACTGAGACACTGAGACACTATGACACAGAGACACAGAGACACTGAGACACTGAGACACTGAGACTCTGAGACACATAGACACTGAGATGCTGAGACTCTGAGACACTGAGACACAGAGACACTGAGACTCTGAGACACCGAGACTCTGAGACACTGAAACACAGAGACACAGAGACACTAAGACACAGAGACACTGAGACACTGAGACTCTGAGACACTGAGACACACAGACACTGAGACTCTGAGACACTGAGAAACAGATACACAGAGACACTGAGACACTGAGACACAGAGCACACGAGACACTGAGACACTGAGAGTCTGAGACACTGAGACACAGAGACACGGAGACACAGAGACACTGAGACACTGAGAAACTGAGGGTCTGAGACACTGAGACACAGAGACATTGAGACACTGAGACACAGAGACACAGAGACACTGCGGCACAGAGACACTGAGACACAGAGACACAGAGACACTGAGACACTGAGACAATGAGACACAGAGACACTGAGACTATGAGACACTGAGAAACTGAGACACAGAGACACTGAGACACTGAGGGTCTGAGACACTGAGACACAGAGACACTGAGACACAGCGACACTGAGACACTGAGACACAGAGACATTGAGACACTGAGACACAGAGACACAGAGACACTGCGGCCCAGAGACACTGAGACACTGAGACACAGAGACACTGAGACACTGAGACAATGAGACACAGAGACACTGAGACTATGAGACACTGAGAAACTGAGACACAGAGACACTGAGACACAGAGACACTGAGAGACTGAGACACAGAGACACTGAGACACTGAGGCACTGAGGCACAGAGACACTGAGACACAGAGACACTGAGACACTGAGACACAGAGACACTGAGACACTAAGACTCTGAGACACTGAGACACTGAGACACTCTGACACAGAGACACTGAGACACTGAGACACAGAGACACTGAGACACTGAGACACAGAGACACTGAGACACAGAGACACTGAGACACTGAGACACAGGGGCACTGAGACACTGAGACTCTGAGACGCAGAGACACAGAGACACTGAGACACTGGGACACTGGGACACTGAGACACTGAGGCACTGTGACACTGAGACACTGAGACTCTGAGACACTGAGACACAGAGAGACAGAGATACTGAGACACAGTGACACTGAGACACTGAGACACTGAGACACTGAGACACAGGGACACTGAGACACTGAGACACAGAGACGCAGAGACACTGAGACACAGATACACTGAGACTCAGAGACACTGAGACACTGAGACACTATGACACAGAGACACAGAGACACTGAGACACTGAGACTCTGAGACTCTGAGACACATAGACACTGAGATGCTGAGACTCTGAGACACTGAGACACAGAGACTGAGACTCTGAGACACCGAGACTCTGAGACACTGAAACACAGAGACACAGAGACACTAAGACACAGAGACACTGAGACACTGAGACTCTGAGACACTGAGACACACAGACACTGAGACTCTGAGACACTGAGACACAGAAACACAGAGACACTGAGACACTGAGACACAGAGCACACGTGACACTGAGACACTGAGAGTCTGAGACACTGAGACACTGAGACACAGAGACATTGAGACACTGAGACACAGAGACACAGAGACACTGCGGCACAGAGACACTGAGACACTGAGACACAGAGACACTGAGACACTGAGACAATGAGACACAGAGACACTGAGACTATGAGACACTGAGAAACTGAGACACAGAGACACTGAGACACAGAGACACTAAGAGACTGAGACACAGAGACACTGAGACACTGAGACACAGGGACACTGAGACTCTGAGACAGTGAGTCACTGAGACACTGAGACACTGAGGCACAGAGACACTGAGACACAGAGACACTGAGACACTGAGACACAGAGACACTGAGACACTAAGACTCTGAGACACTGAGACACTGAGACACAGAGACACTCTGACACAGAGACACTGAGACACTGAGACACAGAGACACTGAGACACTGAGACACAGAGACACTGAGACACTGAGACGCAGAGACACTGAGACACAGAGACACTGAGACACTGAGACACAGGGGCACTGAGACACTGAGACTCTGAGACGCAGAGACACAGAGACACTGAGACACTGGGACACTGGGACACTGAGACACTGAGGCACTGTGACACTGAGACACTGAGACTCTGAGACACTGAGACACAGAGAGACAGAGATACTGAGACACAGTGACACTGAGACACTGAGACACTGAGACACTGAGACACAGGGACACTGAGACACTGAGACACAGAGACGCAGAGACACTGAGACACAGATACACTGAGACACTGAGACCCTGAGACACTACGACTCTGAGACACTGAGACACAGAGACACTGAGACTCAGAGACACTGAGACACTGAGACACTATGACACAGAGACACAGAGACACTGAGACACTGAGACTCTGAGACACATAGACACTGAGATGCTGAGACTCTGAGACACTGAGACACAGAGACACTGAGACTCTGAGACACCGAGACTCTGAGACACTGAAACACAGAGACACAGAGACACTAAGACACAGAGACACTGAGACACTGAGACTCTGAGACACTGAGACACACAGACACTGAGACTCTGAGACACTGAGAAACAGATACACAGAGACACTGAGACACTGAGACACAGAGCACACGAGACACTGAGACACTGAGAGTCTGAGACACTGAGACACAGAGACACGGAGACACAGAGACACTGAGACACTGAGAAACTGAGGGTCTGAGACACTGAGACACAGAGACACTGAGACACAGCGACACTGAGACACTGAGACACAGAGACATTGAGACACTGAGACACAGAGACACAGAGACACTGCGGCACAGAGACACTGAGACACTGAGACACAGAGACACTGAGACACTGAGACAATGAGACACAGAGACACTGAGACCATGAGACACTGAGAAACTGAGACACCGAGACACTGAGACACAGAGACACTGAGAGACTGAGACACTGAGACACAGAGACACAGAGACACTGCGGCACAGAGACACTGAGACACTGAGACACAGAGACACTGAGACACTGAGACAATGAGACACAGAGACACTGAGACCATGAGACACTGAGAAACTGAGACACCGAGACACTGAGACACAGAGACACTGAGAGACTGAGACACAGAGACACTGAGACACAGGGACACTGAGACTCTGAGACAGTGAGTCACTGAGACACTCTGACACAGAGACACTGAGACACTGAGACACAGAGACACTGAGACACTGAGACACAGAGACACTGAGACACTGAGACACAGAGACACTGAGACGCAGAGACACTGAGACACTGAGACACAGGGGCACTGAGACACTGAGACTCTGAGACGCAGAGACACAGAGACACTGAGACACTGGGACACTGGGACACTGAGACACTGAGGCACTGTGACACTGAGACACTGAGACTCTGAGACACTGAGACACAGAGAGACAGAGATACTGAGACACAGTGACACTGAGACACTGAGACACTGAGACACTGAGACACAGGGACACTGAGACACTGAGACACAGAGACGCAGAGACACTGAGACACAGATACACTGAGACACTGAGACCCTGAGACACTACGACTCTGAGACACTGAGACACAGAGACACTGAGACTCAGAGACACTGAGACACTGAGACACTATGACACAGAGACACAGAGACACTGAGACACTGAGACTCTGAGACTCTGAGACACATAGACACTGAGATGCTGAGACACTGAGACACTGAGACACAGAGACTGAGACTCTGAGACACCGAGACTCTGAGACACTGAAACACGGAGACACAGAGACACTAAGACACAGAGACACTGAGACACTGAGACTCTGAGACACTGAGACACACAGACACTGAGACTCTGAGACACTGAGACACAGATACACAGAGACACTGAGACACTGAGACACAGAGACACTGAGACACTGAGAGTCTGAGACACTGAGACACGGAGATACAGAGACACTGAGACACTGAGACACAGAGACACTGAGACACTGAGGGTCTGAGACACTGAGACACAGAGACACTGAGACACAGCGACACTGAGACACAGAGACATTGAGACACTGAGACACAGAGACACTGCGGCACAGAGACACTGAGACACTGAGACACAGAGACACTGAGACACTGAGACAATGAGACACAGAGACACTGAGACTATGAGACACTGATAAACTGAGACACAGAGACACTGAGACACAGAGACACTAAGAGACTGAGACACAGAGACACTGAGACACTGAGACACAGGGACACTGAGACTCTGAGACAGTGAGTCACTGAGACACTGAGACACTGAGGCACAGAGACACTGAGACACAGAGACACTGAGACACTGAGACACAGAGACACTGAGACACTAAGACTCTGAGACACTGAGACACTGAGACACAGAGACACTCTGACACAGAGACACTGAGACACTGAGACACAGAGACACTGAGACACTGAGACACAGAGACACTGAGACACTGAGACACAGAGACACTGAGACACAGAGACACTGAGACACTGAGACACAGGGGCACTGAGACACTGAGACTCTGAGACGCAGAGACACAGAGACACTGAGACACTGGGACACTGGGACACTGAGACACTGAGGCACTGTGACACTGAGACACTGAGACTCTGAGACACTGAGACACAGAGAGACAGAGATACTGAGACACAGTGACACTGAGACACTGAGACACTGAGACACTGAGACACAGGGACACTGAGACACTGAGACACAGAGACGCAGAGACACTGAGACACAGATACACTGAGACACTGAGACCCTGAGACACTACGACTCTGAGACACTGAGACACAGAGACACTGAGACTCAGAGACACTGAGACACTGAGACACTATGACACAGAGACACAGAGACACTGAGACACTGAGACTCTGAGACACTGAGACACACAGACACTGAGACTCTGAGACACTGAGACACAGATACACAGAGACACTGAGACACTGAGACACAGAGCACACGAGACACTGAGACACTGAGAGTCTGAGACACTGAGACACAGAGACACGGAGACACAGAGACACTGAGACACTGAGACACTGAGGGTCTGAGACACTGAGACACAGAGACACTGAGACACAGCGACACTGAGACACTGAGACACAGAGACATTGAGAGACTGAGACACAGAGACACAGAGACACTGCGGCACAGAGACACTGAGACACTGAGACAATGAGACACAGAGACACTGAGACCATGAGACACTGAGAAACTGAGACACCGAGACACTGAGACACAGAGACACTGAGAGACTGAGACACAGAGACACAGGGACACTGAGACTCTGAGACAGTGAGTCACTGAGACACTGAGACACTGAGGCACAGAGACACTGAGACACAGAGACACTGAGACACTGAGACACTAAGACTCTGAGACACTGAGACACTGAGACACAGAGACACTCTGACACAGAGACACTGAGACACTGAGACACAGAGACACTGAGACACTGAGACACTGAGACAGTGAGACACAGAGACACTGAGACACTGAGACACAGAGACACTCTGACACAGAGACACTGAGACACTGAGACACAGAGACACTGAGACACTGAGACACAGAGACACTGAGACACAGGGACACTGAGACACTGAGACACTGAGACACTGAGACACAGAGACACTGAGACACTGAGACACTGAGACACAGGGACACTGAGACACTGAGACACTGAGACACAGAGACACTGAGACACTGAGACACTGAGACACAGGGACACTGAGACACTGAGACACTGAGACACAGAGACACTGAGACACTGAGACACAGAGACACTGAGACACTGAGACACTGAGACAGTGAGACACAGAGACACTGAGACACTGAGACACAGAGACACTGAGACACTGAGACACAGGGACACTGAGACACTGAGACACTGAGACACTGAGACAATGAGACACAGGGACACTGAGACTCTGAGACACTGAAACACTGAGAAACTGAAACAATGAGACACTGAGACACGAGGCACAGAGACAATGAGAGACAGAGACACAGAGACACAGCGACTCTGAGACACTGAGACACTGAGGCACAGAGACACTGAGACACTGAGGCACAGAGACACTGAGACACAGGGACACTGAGACTCTGAGACAGTGAGTCACTGAGACACTGAGACACTGAGGCACAGAGACACTGAGACACAGAGACACTGAGACACTGAGACACAGAGACACTGAGACACTGAGACTCTGAGACACTGAGACACTGAGACACAGAGGCACTCTGACACAGAGACACTGAGACACTGAGACACAGAGACACTGAGACACTGAGACACAGAGACACTGAGACAGTGAGACACAGAGACACAGAGACACTGAGACTCTGAGACACTGAGACACTGAGACACTGAGAAACTGAAACAATGAGACACTGAGACACGAGGCACAGAGACACTGAGAGACAGAGACACAGAGACACTGCGACTCTGAGACACTGAGACACTGAGGCACAGAGACACTGAGACACTGAGGCACAGAGACACTGAGACACTGAGGCACAGAGACTCTGAGACACTGAGGCACAGAATCAATGAGACACAGAGACACAGAGACACTGAGACAAGGTGACATTGAGACACAGAGACACAGAGACTCTGAGAAACTGACACACTGAGACACTGAGGCACAGAGACAATGAGACACAGAGACACAGAGACACTGAAACAATGTGACACTGAGACACAGAGACACAGAGACACTGAGACAATGAGACACTGAGACTCTGAGACACTGAGACACTGAGGCACAGAGACACTGAGACACAGAGGCACAGAGACACTGAGGCTCTGAGACACTGAAATACTGAGACACAGAGACACTGAGACTCTGAGTCACTGAGAAACTGAGGCACAGAGACACTGAGATACAGGGACACTGAGACACTGAGAAACTGAGACTCTGAGACACTGAGACCAGGGACACTGAGGCACAGAGACACTGCGACACTGAGACACAGAGACACTGAGACACAGAGACACTGAGACACTGAGGTACTGAGACACTGTGGCACAGAGACAATGAGACCCTGAGACACTGAGACACTGAGGCACTGAGACGCTAAGGCACAGAGACACTGTGGCATTGAGACACAGAGACACTGAGACACTGAGACTCTGAGACACTGAGATACTGAGAGACAGAGGCACTGAGACACAGTGACACTGAGACTCTGAGACACTGAGACACCAAGGCACAGAGACACTGAGACACTGAGGCACTGAGACACTGAGACACTGAGACTCTGAGACACTGAGACGCCGAGACACAGGGACTCAGAGACCCAGAGACACAGAGACGCAGAGATGCAGAGACACAGCGGCTCAGAGACACAGAGACCCATAGACACAGAGGATCAGAGATTCAGAGACACAGAAACACAGAGGCTCAATGACTCAGAGACTCAGCGACACGGAGACTCAGAGACACAGATGCTCAGAGTCTCAGACACTCAGAGATATAGAGGCTCAGAGGATCAGAGACCCAGAGACTCAGAGACGCAGAGACACAGAGGCTCAGAGGCTCAGAGACACAGAGACCCAGAGACACAGAGACTCATAAACACTGAGACACCGAGACACAGATGGTCAGAGACTCAGAGACACAGAGGCTCAGAGACACAGAGGCTAAGAGACTCAGAGTCACTGATATCCAGAGAAACAGAGACTCAGAGAAACAGAGAATCAGAGACACAGTGACCGAGAGACACAAAGACTCAGAGACTCAGAGACACTGAGACTCAGAGACACAGAGACTCAGAGACCCAGAGACACAGAGACTCAGAGACGCAGAGACACAGAGACCCAGAGACTCTGAGACTCAGAGATGCAGAGACACAGAGGCTCAGAGACTCAGAGACTCAGAGACGCAGAGACACAGAGGCTCAGAGAGTCAGAGACACAGAGACACAGAGTCTCAGAGACTTACAGACACCGAGACACAGATGCTCAGAGACGCAGAGACACAGAGACTCAGAGACAATGAGACCCAGAGACACAGAGCCTGAGAGGCTCAGAGACTCAGAGACGCAGAGACGCAGATGGTCAGAGACTCAGAGATGCAGAGACACAGAGGCTCAGAGACGCAGAGACACAGAGGCTCAGAGACACAGAGGCTCAGAGACTCATAGTCACTGACACCCAGAGACACAGAGGCTCAGTGACACAGAGGCTCAGAGGCTCAGAGGCACAGAGACCAGAGACACTGAGACTCAGAGACGCAGAGACACAGAGACACAGAGGCGCAGAGACACAGAGGCGCAGAGACAGAGAGACAGAGAGGCTCAGAGACTCAGAGACACATAGACCCAGAGGCACAGAGACTCAGAGACGCAGAGACACATAAGCTCAGAGTCTCAGTGACTCAGAGACACAGAGACACAGACACTCAGAGACGTAGAGGCTCAGAGGCTCAGAGACGCAGAGACACAGCGACCCAGAAACTCAGAGACACAGAGACCCAGAGACACAGAGACTCAGAGACACCGAGACCTAGAGACACAGAGGCTCAGAGACTCAGAAACTCAGAGACACAGAGGCTCAGAGACTCAGAGTCACTGAGACCCAGAGAAACAGAGACTCAGAGACACAGAGACACTGAGACTCAGAGACACAGAGACTCAGAGACACTGAGACTCAGAGACAAAGGGACTCAGAGACCCAGAGACAAAGAGACTCAGAGACGCAGAGACACAGAGGGTCAGAGACGCAGAGACACAGAGGCTCAGAGACACAGAGACCCAGAGACACTGAGACTCAGAGACTCAGAGACGCAGAGACACAGAGGGTCAGAGACTCAGAGACACAGAGACCCAGAGACACAGAGACTCAGAGACTCAGAGACACAGAGACTCAGAGACACAGATGCTCAGAGACTCAGAGACTCAGAGACGCAGAGACTCAGAGATGCAGAGACACAGAGACCCAGAGAAACAGAGACTCAGAGACACAGAGACACTGAGAATCAGAGACACAGGGACTCAGAGACCCAGAGACAATGAGACTCAGAGACGCAGAGACACAGGGGCTCAGAGATGCAGAGACACAAAGGCTCAGAGACTCAGAGACACAGAGACCCAGAGACACAGAGACTCAGAGACACATAGACCCAGAGAAACAGAGACTCAGAGACACAGAGACACTGAGACTCAGAGACACAGAGACTCAGAGACTCAGAGACACAGAGGCTCAGAGACGCAGACACACAGAGGCTCAAAGACGCGGAGACACAGAGACCCTGAGACTCAGAGACTCAGAGACACAGAGACTCTGAGACTCAGAGACACAGAGAAACAGAGTTTAACAGACTTACAGACACCGAGACACCGAGGCTCAGAGACACAGAGACACAGAGACTCAGTGACACAGAGACCCAGAGACACAGAGGCTGAGAGGCTCAGAGACTCAGAGACGCAGAGACACAGATGGTCAGAGACTCAGAGATGCAGAGACACAGAGGCTCAGAGACGCAGAGACACAGAGGCTCAGAGACACAGAGACACAAAGGCTCAGAGACACAGAGGCTCAGAGAATCAGAGTCACTGACACCCAGAGACACAGAAACTCAGAGACTCAGAGACTCAGAGACACTGAGACTAGAGAAACAGGGACTCAGAGACCCAGAGAAACAGAGACACAGAGACGCAGAGATCCAGAGACACAGAGGCTCAGAGACACACAGACCCATAGACGCAGAGACTCAGAGATTCAGAGACACAGAGACACAGATGCTCAGAGACGCAGAGACCCAGAGACGCAGAGACACAGAGGCTCAGAGACGCAGAGACACAGAGGCTCAGAGGCACAGAGACCAGAGACACTGAGACTCAGAGACGCAGAGACGCAGAGACACAGAGGCACTGAGACACAGAGACACAGAGGCTCAGAGACTCAGAGACACATAGACCCAGAGGCACAGAGACTCAGAGACGCAGAGACACATAGGCTCAGAGTCTCAGTGACTCAGAGACGCAGAGACACAGACACTCAGAGACGTAGAGGCTCAGAGGCTCAGAGACGCAGAGACACAGAGACCCAGAAACTCAGAGACACAGAGACGCAGAGACACAGAGGCTCAGAGACACAGAGGCTCAGAGAATCAGAGTCACTGACACCCAGAGACACAGAGACTCAGAGACACAGAGACCCAGAGACACAGAAACTCAGAGACTCAGAGACTCAGAGACACAGAAACTCAGAGACTCAGAGACTCAGAGACACTGAGACTAGAGAAACAGGGACTCAGAGACCCAGAGCCACAGAGACACAGAGACCCATAGACGCAGAGACTCAGAGGCTCAGAGACTCAGAGTCACTGAGACCCAGAGAAACAGAGACTCAGAGACACAGAGACACTGAGACTCAGAGACACAGAGACTCAGAGACTCAGAGACACTGAGACTCAGAGACACGGGGACTCAGAGACCCAGAGACAAAGAGACTCAGAGACAGAGAGACTCAGAGACACTGAGACTCAGAGACACAGGGACTCAGAGACCCAGAGACAAAGAGACTCAGAGACGCAGAGACACAGAGGGTCAGAGACGCAGAGACACAGAGGCTCAGAGACACAGAGACCCAGAGACACTGAGACTCAGAGACTCAGAGACGCAGAGACACAGAGGGTCAGAGACTCAGAGACACAGAGACCCAGGGACACAGAGACAAAGAGACTCAGAGACGCAGAGACACAGGGGCCCAGAGATGCAGAGACACAGAGGCTCAGAGACACAGAGACCCAGAGACACTGAGACTCAGTGACTCAGAGACACAGAGACCCAGAGACACAGAGACTCAGAGACGCAGACACACAGAGGCTCAAAGACGCAGAGACACAGAGACCCTGAGACTCAGAGACTCAGAGACACAGAGTCTCAGAGACACAGAGACTCAGAGACACAGAGACCCAGAGACACAGAGACTCAGAAACGCAGAGACACAGAGGCTCAGAGACGCAGACACACAGAGGCTCAAAGACGCAGAGACACAGAGACCCTGAGACTCAGAGAGTCAGAGACACAGAGACTCTGAGACTCAGAGACACAGAGACACAGAGTCTCAGAGACTTACAGACACCGAGACACAGATGCTCAGAGATGCAGAGACACAGAGACTCAGAGACCCTGAGACGCAGATGCTCAGAGACTCAGAGTCACTGAGACCCAGAGAAACAGAGACTCAGAGACACAGAGACACTGAGACACTGAAACTCAGAGACTCAGAGACGCAGAGACACAGGGACACAGAGACTCAGAGACGCAGAGACACAGAGGCTCAGAGACGCAGACACACAGAGGCTCAAAGACGCAGAGACACAGAGACCCTGAGACTCAGAGACTCAGAGACACAGAGACTCAGAGACACAGATGCTCAGAGACTCAGAGACGCAGAGACTCAGAGATGCAGAGACACAGAGACCCAGAGAAACAGAGACTCAGAGACACAGAGACACTGAGAATCAGAGAAACAGAGACTCAGAGACTCAGAGACAATGAGACTCAGAGACAGAGGGACTCAGAGACCCAGAGACAAAGAGACTCAGAGACGCAGAGACACAGAGGCTCAGAGACGCAGAGACACAGAGGCTCAGAGACACAGAGACCCAGAGACACTGAGACTCAGAGACGCAGAGACACAGAGGGTCAGAGTCTCAGAGACATAGAGACCCAGAGACACAGAGACTCAGAGACGTAGAGGCTCAGAGACTCAGAGACCCTGAGACGCAGATGCTCAGAGACTCAGAGTCACTGAGACCCAGAGAAACAGAGACTCAGAGACACAGAGACACTGAGACTGAGAGACACAGAGCCTCAGAGACTCAGAGACACTGAGACTCAGAGACACAGGGACTCAGAGACCCAGAGACAAAGAGACTCAGAGACGCAGAGACACAGGGGCCCAGAGATGCAGAGACACAGAGGCTCAGAGACACAGAGACCCAGAGACACTGAGACTCAGTGACTCAGAGACACAGAGACCCAGAGACACAGAGACTCAGAGACGCAGAGACACAGAGGCTCAGAGACGCAGACACACAGAGGCTCAAAGACGCAGAGACACAGAGACCCTGAGACTCAGAGACTCAGAGACGCAGAGACACAGAGACTCAGAGACACAGAGACCCAGAGACACAGAAACTCAGAGACTCAGAGACACAGAGACCCAGAGACACAGAGACTCAGAGACGCAGAGACACAGAGACTCAGAGACACAGAGACCCAGAGACACAGAAACTCAGAGACTCAGAGACTCAGAGACACAGAAACTCAGAGACTCAGAGACTCAGAGACACTGAGACTAGAGAAACAGGGACTCAGAGACCCAGAGCCACAGAGACACAGAGGCCCATAGACGCAGAGACTCAGAGGCTCAGAGACTCAGAGTCACTGAGACCCAGAGAAACAGAGACTCAGAGACACAGAGACACTGAGACTCAGAGACACAGAGACTCAGAGACTCAGAGACACTGAGACTCAGAGACACGGGGACTCAGAGACCCAGAGACAAAGAGACTCAGAGACACAGAGACTCAGAGACACTGAGACTCAGAGACACAGGGACTCAGAGACCCAGAGACAAAGAGACTCAGAGACGCAGAGACACAGAGGGTCAGAGACGCAGAGACACAGAGGCTCAGAGACACAGAGACCCAGAGACACTGAGACTCAGAGACTCAGAGACGCAGAGACACAGAGGGTCAGAGACTCAGAGACACAGAGACCCAGGGACACAGAGATAAAGAGACTCAGAGACGCAGAGACACAGGGGCCCAGAGATGCAGAGACACAGAGGCTCAGAGACACAGAGACCCAGAGACACTGAGACTCAGTGACTCAGAGACACAGAGACCCAGAGACACAGAGACTCAGAGACGCAGACACACAGAGGCTCAAAGACGCAGAGACACAGAGACCCTGAGACTCAGAGACTCAGAGACACAGAGACACAGAGTCTCAGAGACACAGAGACTCAGAGACACAGAGACCCAGAGACACAGAGACTCAGAAACGCAGAGACACAGAGGCTCAGAGACGCAGACACACAGAGGCTCAAAGACGCAGAGACACAGAGACCCTGAGACTCAGAGAGTCAGAGACACAGAGACTCTGAGACTCAGAGACACAGAGACACAGAGTCTCAGAGACTTACAGACACCGAGACACAGATGCTAGAGATGCAGAGACACAGAGACTCAGAGACCCTGAGACGCAGATGCTCAGAGACTCAGAGTCACTGAGACCCAGAGAAACAGAGACTCAGAGACACAGAGACACTGAGACACTGAGACTCAGAGACTCAGAGACGCAGAGACACAGGGACACAGAGACTCAGAGACGCAGAGACACAGAGGCTCAGAGACGCAGACACACAGAGGCTCAAAGACGCAGAGACACAGAGACCCTGAGACTCAGAGACTCAGAGACACAGAGACTCAGAGACACAGATGCTCAGAGACTCAGAGACGCAGAGACTCAGAGATGCAGAGACACAGAGACCCAGAGAAACAGAGACTCAGAGACACAGAGACACTGAGAATCAGAGAAACAGAGACTCAGAGACTCAGAGACAATGAGACTCAGAGACACAGAGACTCAGAGACTCAGAGACAATGAGACTCAGAGACAGAGGGACTCAGAGACCCAGAGACAAAGAGACTAAGAGACGCAGAGACACAGAGGCTCAGAGACGCAGAGACACAGAGGCTCAGAGACACAGAGACCCAGAGACACTGAGACTCAGAGACGCAGAGACACAGAGGGTCAGAGTCTCAGAGACATAGAGACCCAGAGACACAGAGACTCAGAGACGTAGAGGCTCAGAGACTCAGAGACCCTGAGACGCAGGTGCTCAGAGACTCAGAGTCACTGAGACCCAGAGAAACAGAGACTCAGAGACACAGAGACACTGAGACTGAGAGACACAGAGCCTCAGAGACTCAGAGACACTGAGACTCAGAGACACAGGGACTCAGAGACCCAGAGACAAAGAGACTCAGAGACGCAGAGACACAGGGGCCCAGAGATGCAGAGACACAGAGGCTCAGAGACACAGAGACCCAGAGACACTGAGACTCAGTGACTCAGAGACACAGAGAGCCAGAGACACAGAGACTCAGAGACGCAGAGACACAGAGGCTCAGAGACGCAGACACACAGAGGCTCAAAGACGCAGAGACACAGAGACCCTGAGACTCAGAGAGTCAGATACACAGAGACTCTGAGACTCAGAGACACAGAGACACAGAGTCTCAGAGACTTACAGACACCGAGACACAGATGCTCAGAGACGCAGAGACACAGAGACTCAGAGACCCTGAGACGCAGATGCTCAGAGACTCAGAGTCACTGAGACCCAGAGAAACAGAGACTCAGAGACACAGAGACACTGAGACTGAGAGACACAGAGCCTCAGAGACTCAGAGACACTGAGACTCAGAGACACAGGGACTCAGAGACTCAGAGACAAAGAGACTCAGAGACGCAGAGACACAGAGACTCAGAGACACTGAGACTCAGTGACTCAGAGACACAGAGACCCAGAGACACAGAGACTCAGAGACGCAGAGACACAGAGGCTCAGTGACTCAGAGTCTCAGCGACACGTAGACTCAGAGACACAGATGCTCCGAGACTCAGAGACGCAGAGGCACAGAGACTCAGAGACTCAGAGACGCAGAGGCACAGAGGCTCAGTGACTCAGAGACTCAGCGACACGTAGACTCAGAGACACAGATGCTCCGAGACTCAGAGACGCAGAGACGCAGAGACGCAGAGGCTCAGAGACTCAGAGACTCAGAGACGCAGAGGCACAGAGGCTCAGAGACACAGAGACACAGAGACACAGAGACTCAGAGACTCAGAGAATCAGAGACGCAGAAACTCAGAGTCACGGAGTCCCAGAGACATACAGACACCGAGACACAGATGCTCAGAGACTCAGAGACACAGAGACCCAGAGACACAGATACTCAGAGACACAGAGGCTCAGAGACTCAGAGACGCAGAGGCACAGAGGCTCAGAGACTCACAGACCCAGAGACACAGAGACTCAGAGACTCAGAGACTCAGAGAATCAGAGACGCAGAGACTCAGTCACAGAGACCCAGAGACATACAGACACCGAGACACAGATGCTCAGAGACTCAGAGACACAGAGACCCAGAGACACAGAGACTCAGAGACGCAGAGACACAGAGGCTCAGAGACGCAGACACACAGGGGCTCAAAGGCGCAGAGACACAGAGACCCTGAGACTCAGAGACTCAGAGACACAGAGACTCTGAGACTCAGAGACACAGAGACACAGAGTCTCAGAGACTTACAGACACCGAGACACAGATGCTCAGAGATGCAGAGACACAGAGACTCAGAGACACAGAGACCCAGAGACACAGAGGCTGAGAGGCTCAGAGACTCAGAGACGGAGCGACACAGATGGTCAGAGACTCAGAGATGCAGAGACACAGAGGCTCAGAGACGCAGAGACACAGAGGCTCAGAGACACTGAGGCTCAGAGACTCAGAGTCACTGACACCCAGAGACACAGAGACTCAGAGACACTGAGACTAGAGAAACAGGGACTCAGAGACCCAGAGACACAGAGGCGCAGAGATCCAGAGACACAGACGCTCAGAGACACAGAGACCCATAGACGCAGAGACTCAGAGATTCAGAGACACAGAGACACAGATACACAGATGCTCAGAGACGCAGAGACCCAGAGACGCAGAGACACAGAGGCTCAGAGACGCAGAGACACAGAGGCTCAGAGGCACAGAGACCAGAGACACTGAGACTCAGAGACGCAGAGACGCAGAGACACAGAGACACAGAGGCGCAGAAACATAGAGGCGCAGAGGCTCAGAGACTCAGAGACACATAGACCCAGAGGCACAGAGACTCAGAGACGCAGAGACACATAGGCTCAGAGTCTCAGTGACTCAGAGACGCAGAGACACAGACACTCAGAGACGTAGAGGCTCAGAGGCTCAGAGACGCAGAGACACAGAGACCCAGAAACTCAGAGACACAGAGACCCAGAGACACAGAGACTCAGAGACGCAGAGACACAGAGGCTCAGAGACTCTGAGATACAGAGACTCAGAGGCTGAGAGACTCAGAGGCTCAGAGATCCTGAGACGCAGAGACTCAGAGACACAGAGACACAGAGACTCAGAGACTCAGAGAATCAGAGACACAGAGACTCAGAGTCACAGAGACACAGAGACATACAGACACCGAGACACAGATGCTCAGAGACCCAGAGACACAGAGACTCAGAAACACAGAGACGCAGAGACACAAAGGCTCAGAGACTCAGAGACACAGAGACTCAGAGACACAGAGACGCAGAGATGCAGAGACACAGAGGCTCAGAGACACAGAGACCCATAGACACAGAGACTCAGAGATTCAGAGACACAGAGGCTCAGTGACTCAGAGACTCAGCGACATGGAGAACCAGAGACACAGAGACAGAGACCCAGAGACACAGAGACACAGAAACACAGAGACGCAGAGACACAGAGGCTCAGTGGCTCAGAGACTCAGCGACACGTAGACTCAGAGACACAGATGCTCCAAGACTCAGAGACGCAGAGACGCAGAGGCTCAGAGACTCTGGGACTCAGAGACACATAGACAGAGAGGCTCAGAGACGCAGACGCACAGAGGCTCAGAGACACAGAGTCCCCGAGACACTGAGACTCAGAGACTCAGAGACGCAGAGACACAGAGACTCTGAGACGCAGAGACTCAGAGACTCAGAGACGCTAAGACACAGAGGGTCAGAGACTCAGAGACACAGATGCTCAGAGACTCAGAGACGCAGAGAATCAGAGATGCAGAGACACAGAGGCTCAGAGACTCAGAGACGCTAAGACACAGAGGGTCAGAGACTCAGAGACACAGATGCTCAGAGACTCAGAGACGCAGAGAATCAGAGATGCAGAGACACAGAGGCTCAGAGACTCAGAGACACAGAGGCTCACAGACTCAGAGTAACTGAGACCCAGAGACACAGAGGCTCAGAGACTCAGAGACGCAGAGACACAGAGGGTCAGAGACTCAGAGACACAGAGACCCAGAGACCCAAAGGCAAAGAGACTCAGAGACGCAGAGACACAGAGGCTCAGAGACACAGAGACACAGAGACACTGAGACTCAGAGACTCAGAGACGCAGAGACACAGAGGGTCAGAGACTCAGAGACACAGAGACACAGAGACTCAGAGATGCAGAGACACAGAGGCTCAGAGACACAGACACACAGAGGCTCAAAGACGCAGAGACACAGAGACCCTGAGACTCAGAGACTCAGAGACACAGAGACTCAGAGACTCAGAGACACAGAGGCACCGAGTCTCAGAGACTTACAGACACTGAGACACAGATGCTCAGAGACGCAGAGACACAGAGACTCAGAGACACAGAGACCCAGAGACACAGAGGCTGAGAGGCTCAGAGACTCAGAGACGCAGAGACACAGATGGTCAGAGACTCAGAGACTCAGAGATGCAGAGACACAGAGGCTCAGAGACACAGAGACACAGAGGCTCAGATACTCAGAGTCACTGACGCAGAGACTCAGAGACTCAGAGACACAGAGACGCAGAGATCCAGAGACACAGAGGCTCAGAGACACAGAGACCCATAGACGCAGAGACTCAGGGATTCAGAGACACAGATGCTCAGAGACGCAGAGACCCAGAGACGCAGAGACACAGAGGCTCAGAGATGCAGAGACACGGAAGCTCAGAGGCACAGAGACCAGAGACACTGAGACGCAGAAACGCAGAGAAACAGAGACACAGAGGCGCAGAGACACAGAGAGACAGAGGCTCAGAGACTCAGAGACACATAGACCCAGAGGCACAGAGACTCAGAGACGCAGAGACACATAGGCTCAGAGTCTCAGTGACTCCGAGACACAGAGACAAAGAGACATCGAGGCTCAGAGGCTCAGAGGCTCAGAGAGCCAGAGACTCAGAGACGCAGAGACACAGCGACCCAGAAACTCAGAGACACAGAGACCCAGAGACACAGAGACTCAGAGACATAGAGACCTAGAGACTCAGAGACTCAGAGACTCAGAGACACAGAGACAAAGAGACATCGAGGCTCAGAGGCTCAGAGAGCCAGAGGCTCAGAGACGCAGAGACACAGAGACCCAGAGGCTCAGAGACACAGAGCCCCAGAAACTCAGAGACTCAGAGACGCAGAGGCTCAGAGACTCAGAGACTCAGAGACTCAGAGACGCAGAGGCACAGAGGCTCAGGGACTCACAGACCCAGAGACACAGAGACTCAGAGACGCAGAGACGCAGAGACACAGAGGCTCAGAGACTCTGGGACTCAGAGACACATAGACAGAGAGGCTCAGAGACGCAGACGCACAGAGGCTCAGAGACTCAGAGACTCAGAGACGCTAAGACACAGAGGGTCAGAGACACAGAGACCCAGAGACACAGAGACTCAGAGGCGCAGAGACACAGAGGCTCAGAGATGCAGAGACACAGAGGCTCAAAGACGCAGAGACACAGAGACCCTGAGACTCAGAGACTCAGAGACATAGAGACTCAGAGACTCAGAGACACAGATGCTCAGAGACTCAGAGACTCAGAGACGCAGAGACTCAGAGACTCAGAGACACTGAGACTAGAGAAACAGGGACTCAGAGACCCAGAGACACAGAGACACAGAGACGCAGAGATCCAGAGACACAGAGGCTCAGAGACACAGAGACCCATAGACGCAGAGACTCAGGGATTCAGAGACACAGAGACACAGAGTCTCAGAGACTTACAGACACCGAGACACAGATGCTCAGAGACTCAGAGACACAGAGACACAGAGACCCAGAGACATACAGACACCGAGACACAGATGCTCAGAGACTCAGAGACACAGAGACCCAGAGACACAGAGACTCAGAAACACAGAGACGCAGCGACACAGAGGCTCAGAGACTCAGAGACACAGAGACTCAGAGACTCAGAGAATCAGGGACTCAGAGACCCAGAGTCACAGAGACACAGAGACGCAGAGATGCAGAGACACAGAGGCTCAGAGACTCAGCGACATGGAGAACCAGAGACACAGAGACAGAGACCCAGAGACACAGATGCTCCGAGACTCAGAGACGCAGAGACGCAGAGGCTCAGAGACTCAGAGACTCAGAGACACAGAGACTCAGAGACCCAGAGACACAGAGACACAGAGGCTCAGAGACGCAGAGACGCAGAGACACAGAGACCCAGAGACACTGAGACACAGAGACTCAGAGACGCAGAGACGCAGAGACTCAGTGATGCAGAGACACTGAGGGTCAGAGACTCAGAGACACAGAGACCCAGAGTCACAGAGACTCAGAGACGCAGAGACACAGAGGCTCAGAGACACAGACACACAGAGGCTCAAAGACGCAGAGACACAGAGACCCTGAGACTCAGAGACTCAGAGACACAGAGACTCAGAGACTCAGAGACACAGAGACACCGATTCTCAGAGACTCAGAGACACAGAGACACCGAGTCTCAGAGACCCAGAGACACAGAGACACCGAGACTTACAGACACCGAGACACAGATGCTCAGAGACGCAAAGACACAGAGACTCAGAGACACAGAAACCCAGAGACTCAGAGACTCAGAGACACAGAGACTAGAGAAACAGGGACTCAGAGACCCAGAGACACAGAGACTCAGAGACGCAGAGACACAGAGGCTCAGAGACTCAGAGACGCTGAGACACAGAGGCTCAGAGACTCAAAGACTCAGAGACACAGAGACAAAGAGGCTCAGAGACGCAGAGACACAGAGGCTCAGTGGCACAGAGACCCAGAGACTCAGAGACACAGTGACACAGAGGCTCAGAGACACATAGACCCAGAGACACAGAGACTCAGAGACGCAGAGACACAGAGACTCAGAGACGTAGAGGCTCAGAGACTCAGAGATTCAGAGACCCTGAGACGCAGAGGCTCAGAGACTCAGAGTCACTGAGACCCAGAAAAACAGAGACTCAGAGACACAGAGACACTGAGACTGAGAGACACAGAGACTCAGAGACTCAGAGACACTGAGACTCAGAGACACAGGGACTCAGAGACCCAGAGACAAAGAGACTCAGAGACGCAGAGACACAGAGGCTCAGAGACGCAGATACACAGAGGCTCAGAGATACAGAGACGCAGATACACAGAGGCTCAGAGATACAGAGACCCAGAGACACTGAGACTCAGAGACTCAGAGACGCAGAGACACAGAGGGTCAGAGACTCAGAGACGCAGAGATACAGAGGCTGAGAGACGCAGACACACAGAGGCTCAAAGACGCAGAGACACAGAGACCCTGAGACTCAGAGACTCAGAGACTCAGAGATGCAGAGACACAGAGGGTCAGAGACTCAGAAACTCAGAGACACAGAGACCCAGAGACACAGAGACTCAGAGACACAGATGCTCAGAGACTCAGAGACTCAGAAACGCAGAGACTCAGTGATGCAGAGACACAGAGACCCAGAGAAACAGAGACTCAGAGACACAGAGACACTGAGACACAGGGACTCAGAGACCCAGAGACAAAGAGACTCAGAGACGCAGAGACACAGAGGCTCAGAGACGCAGATACACAGAGGCTCAGAGACACAGAGACCCAGAGACACTGAGACTCAGAGACACAGAGACCCAGAGACACTGAGTCTCAGAGAATCAGAGACACAGAGACCCAGAGACACAGAGACTCAGAGACGCAGAGACACAGAGGCTCAGAGACGCAGACACACAGAGGCTCAAAGACGCAGAGACACAAAAACCCTGAGACTCAGAGACTCAGAGACACAGAGACTCTGAGACTCAGAGACACAGAGACACAGAGTCTCAGAGACTTACAGACACCGAGACACAGATGCTCAGAGGCTCAGAGACACAGAGGCTCAGAGACTCAGCGTCACTGACACTCAGAGACTCAGAGACTCAGAGACACAGAGACGAGAGAAACAGGGACTCAGAGACCCAGAGACACAGGGACGCAGAGATCCAGAGACACAGAGGCTCAGAGACACAGACACCCATAGACGCAGATACACAGATGCTCAGAGACGCAGAGACCCAGAGACGCAGAGAGACAGAGGCTCAGAGACGCAGAGACACAGAGGCTCAGAGGCACAGAGACCAGTGACACTGAGACACAAAGACACAGAAGCGCAGAGACACAGAGGCTCAGAGACTCCGAGACACATAGACCCAGAGTCTCAGTGACTCAGAGACGCAGAGACACAGACACTCAGAGACGTAGAGGCTCAGAGGCTCAGAGACGCAGAGGCACAGAGACCCAGAAACTCAGAGACACAGAGACCCAGAGACACAGAGACTAAGAGACACTGAGACCTAGAGACACAGAGACTCAGAGTCTCAGAGACACAGAGACACAGAGGCATCGAGGCTCAGAGGCTCAGAGAGCCAGAGACTCAGAGACGCAGAGACACAGAGGCTCAGAGACTCAGAGACACAGAGACCCAGAGACACAGAGACTCAGAGACACTGAGACCTAGAGACACAGAGACTCAGAGTCTCAGAGACACAGAGACACAGAGGCATCGAGGCTCAGAGGCTCAGAGAGCCAGAGACTCAGAGACGCAGAGACACAGAGGCTCAGAGACTCTGAGATACAGAGACTCAGAGGCTGAGAGACTCAGAGACTCAGAGACCCTGAGACACAGAGACCCAGAGACACTGAGACTCAGAGACTCAGAGACACAGAGACTCAGAGACCCTGAGACACAGAGACACAGAGACACAGAGACACAGAGACCCATAGACACAGAGACTCAGAGATTCAGAGACACAGAGGCTCAGTGACTCAGAGACTCAGAGACACAGAGACTCAGAGACTCAGAGACCCTAAGACACAGAGAACCAGAGACACAGAGACAGAGACCCAGAGACACAGAGACACAGAAACACAGAGACGCAGAGAGACAGAGGCTCAGAGACTCAGAGACACAGAGACTCAGAGACTCAGAGACGCAGAGACACAAAGGCTCAGAGGCACAGAGACCCAGAGACTCAGAGACTCAGAGACGCAGAGACACAGAGACACAGAAACACAGAGACGCTGAGACACAGAGGCTCAGTGGCTCAGAGACTCAGCGACACGTAGACTCAGAGACACAGATGCTCCGAGACTCAGAGACGCAGAAACGCAGAGGCTCAGAGACTCAGAGACTCAGAGACGCAGAGGCACAGAGGCTCAGAGACTCACAGACCCAGAGACACAGAGACTCAGAGACTCAGAGACGCAGAGACACAGAGGCTCAGAGACTCTGGGACTCAGGGACACATAGACAGAGAGGCTCAGATACGCAGACGCACAGAGGCTCAGAGACACAGAGACCCCGAGACACTGAGACTCAGAGACTCAGAGACGCAGAGACACAGAGACTCTGAGGTGCAGAGACACAGAGACTCTGAGACTCAGAGACTCAGAGACACAGAGACTCAGAGACACAGATGCTCAGAGACTCAGAGACTCAGGGACGCAGAGATTCAGAGATGCAGAGACACAGAGGCTCAGAGACTCAGACACACAGAGGCTCAGAGACTCAGAGTCACTGAGACCCAGAGAAACAGAGACTCAGAGACACAGAGACATTGAGAATCAGAGAAACAGAGACTCAGAGACGCAGAGACAATGAGACTCAGAGACACAGGGACTCATAGACCCAGAGACAAAGAGACTCAGACACGCAGAGACACAGAGGCTCAGAGACGCAGAGACACAGAGGCTCAGAGACACAGAGACCCAGAGACACTGAGACTCAGAGACGCAGAGACACAGAGGGTCAGAGACTCAGAGACACAGAGACCCAGAGACACAGAGACTCAGAGACGCAGAGACACAGAGGGTCAGTGACACAGACACACAGAGGCTCAGAGACACAGAGGCTCAGAGACTCAGAGTCACTGACACCCAGAGACACAGAGACTCAGAGGCTCAGAGACACTGAGACTAGAGAAACAGGGACTCAGAGACCCAGAGACACAGAGACACAGAGACGCAGAGATCCAGAGACACAGAGGCTCAGAGAAACAGAGACCCATAGACGCAGAGACTCAGGGATTCAGAGACACAGAGTCACAGATGCTCAGAGATGCAGAGACCCAGAGACACAGAGGCTCAGAGACGCAGAGACACAGAGGCTCAGAGGCACAGAGACCAGAGACACTGAGACGCAGAGACGCAGAGACACAGAGGTGCAGAGACACAGAGGCGCAGAGACACAGAGACACAGAGGCTCAGCGACTCAGAGACACATAGACACAGAGGCACAGAGACTCAGAGGCGCAGAGACACATAGGCTCAGATTCTCAGTGACTCAGAGACGCAGAGACACAGACACTCAGAGACGTAGAGGCTCAGAGGCTCAGAGACGCAGAGACACAGCGACCCAGAAACTCAGAGACATAGAGACTCAGAGACTCAGAGAATCAGAGACGCAGAGACTCAGAGTCACAGAGACCCAGAGACATACAGACACCGAGACACAGATGCTCAGAGACTCAGAGACACAGAGACGCAGAGACACAGAGACTCAGAGACACAGAGACTCAGAGACTCAGAGACACAGAGACTCAGAGACTCAGTGACGCAGAGACACAGAGACTCAGAGACTCAGAGACTCAGAGAATCAGGGACTCAGAGACCCAGAGTCACAGAGACACAGAGACTCAGAGATTCAGAGACACAGATGCTCAGAGACTCAGAGACGCAGAGACGCAGAGGCTCAGAGACTCAGGGACTCAGAGACCCAGAGACACAGAGACTCCGAGACTCAGTGACGCAGAGACACAGAGACTCAGAGACTCTGGGACTCAGAGACACATAGACAGAGTGGCTCAGAGACGCAGACACACAGAGGGTCAGAGACACAGAGACACAGAGACCGAGAGACTCACAGACACAGAGACCCAGAGACATAGAGGCTCAGAGGCTCAGAGACACAGAGGCTCAGAGACGCAGAGACACAGAGACCCGGAGACACAGACACTTAGGAAAACAGAGACACAGAGACACAGAGACTCAGGGAGTCAGGGAGTCAGAGGCGCAGAGACACAGAGGCTCAGAGACGCAGATACACAGAGACCCCAAGACTCAGAGACTCAGTGGCACAGAGACATGAAGAACCAGAGACACAGAGACAGAGACCCAGAGACACAGAGACACAGAAACACAGAGACACAGAGACACAGAGGCTCAGAGACTCAGAGACTCAGCGACACGTAGACTCAGAGACACAGATGCTCCGAGACTCAGAGACGCAGAGACGCAGAGGCTCAGAGACTCAGAGACTCAGTGACGCAGAGGCTCAGAGACTCACAGACCCAGAGACACAGAGGCTCAGAGACTCTGGGACTCAGAGACACATAGACAGAGAGGCTCAGAGACGCAAACGCACAGAGGCTCAGAGACACAGAGACCCAGAGACACTGAGACTCAGAGACTCAGAGACGCAGAGACACAGAGGGTCAGAGACCCAGAGACACAGAGACTCAGAGACGCAGAGACACAGAGGCTCAGAGACGCAGACACACAGAGGCTCAAAGACGCAGAGGCACAGAGACCCTGAGACTCAGAGACTCAGAGACACAGAGACTCAGAGACACAGTCGCTCAGAGACTCAGAGACGCAGAGACTCAGAGATGCAGAGACACAGAGGCTCAGAGACTCAGAGGCTCAGAGACCCAGAGACACAGAGGCTGAGAGGCTCAGAGACTCAGAGACGCAGAGACACAGATGGTCAGAGACTCAGAGATGCAGAGACACAGAGGCTCAGAGACACAGAGGCTCAGAGACACAGAGGCTCAGAGACTCAGAGTCACTGACACCCAGAGACTAGAGAAGCAGGGACTCAGAGACACAGAGACACAGAGGCTCAGAGACTCAAAGACTCAGAGACACAGAGACACAGAGGCTCAGAGGCACAGAGACCCAGAGACTCAGGGACACAGAGACACAGAGGCTCAGAGACTCAGAGACATATAGACCCAGAGACACAGAGACTCAGAGACGCAGAGACACATAGGCTCAGAGTCTCAGTGACTCAGAGACGCAGAGACACAGAGACTCGAGACGTAGAGGCTCAGAGACTCAGAGACTCAGAGACCCTGAGACGCAGAGGCTCAGAGACTCAGAGTCACTGAGACCCAGAGAAACAGAGACTCAGAGACACAGAGACACTGAGACTCAGAGACTCAGAGACGCAGAGACACAGAGGGTCAGAGACTCAGAGACACAGAGACCCAGAGACACAGAGACTCAGAGACTCAGAGACGCAGAGACACAGGGGGTCAGAGACGCAGAGACACAGAAACCCTGAGACTCAGAGACTCAGAGACTCAGAGACTCTGAGACTCAGAAACTCAGAGACACAGAGTCTCAGAGAAACAGAGACTCAGAGACACAGAGACACTGAGACACAGGGACTCAGAGACCCAGAGACAAAGAGACTCAGAGACGCAGAGACACAGGGGCTCAGAGACGCAGAGACACAGAGGCTCAGAGACACAGAGACCCAGAGACACTGAGACTCAGAGACTCAGAGACACAGAGACCCAGAGACACAGAGACTCAGAGACGCAGAGACGCAGAGACACAGAGGCTCAGAGACGCAGACAACAGAGGCTCAAAGACACAGAGACACGGAAACCCTGAGACTCAGAGACTCAGAGACACAGAGACTCTGAGACTCAGAAACTCAGAGACACAGAGCCTCAGAGACTTACAGACACCGAGACACAGATGCTCAGAGACGCAGAGACACAGAGGCTCAGAGACACAGAGACCCAGAGACACAGAGGCTGAGAGGCTCAGAGACTCAGAGACGCAGAGACACAGATGGTCAGAGACTCAGAGATGCAGAGACACAGAGGCTCAGAGACGCAGATACACGGAGGCTCAGAGACACAGAGGCTCAGAGACTCAGAGTCACTGACACTCAGAGACTCAGAGACCCAGAGACTAGAGAGAGAGGGACTCAGAGACCCAGAGACACAGAGACACAGAGACGCAGAGATCCAGAGACACAAAGGCTCAGAGACGCAGATGCTCAGAGACGCAGAGACCCAGAGACGCAGAGAGACAGAGGCTCAGAGGCACAGAGACCAGAGACACTGAGACGCAGAGACGCAGAGACACAGAGACACAGAGGCGCAGAGACACAGAGGCGCAGAAACACATAGGCTCAGAGTCTCAGTGACTCAGAGACGCAGAGACACAGACACTCAGAGACGTAGAGGCTCAGAGGCTCAGAGACGCAGAGACACAGAGACCCAGAAACTCAGAGACACAGAGACCCAGAGACACAGAGACTCAGAGAACCAGAGACACAGAGACACAGAGACTCAGAGACTCAGAGACACAGAGACACAGAGACATCGAGACTCAGAGACACAGAGACCCAGAGACACAGAGACTCAGAGACTCTGAGATACAGAGACTCAGAGGCTGAGAGACTCAGAGACACTGAGACGCAGAGACTCAGAGACACAGAGACACAGAGACTCAGAGACTCAGAGAATCAGAGACGCAGAGACTCAGAGTCACAGAGACCCAGAGACATACAGACACCGAGACACAGATGCTCAGAGACTCAGAGACACAGAGACCCAGAGACACAGAGACTCAGAAGCACAGACACGCAGAGACACAGAGGCTCAGAGACTCAGAGACACAGAGACACAGAGACTCAGAGAATCAGGGACTCAGAGACCCAGAGTCACAGAGACACAGAGACGCAGAGACGCAGAGACACAAAGGCTCAGAGACTCTGGGACTCAGAGACACATAGACAGAGAGGCTCAGAGACGCAGACGTACAGAGGCTCAGACACACAGAGACCCAGAGACACTGAGACTCAGAGACTCAGAGACGCAGAGACACAGAGGGTCAGAGACTCAGAGACTCAGAGACCCAGAGACTCAGAGACGCAGAGACACAGAGGCTCAGAGACGCAGACACACAGAGGCTCAAAGACGCAGAGACACAGAGACCCTGAGACTCAGAGACTCAGAGACACAGAGACTCAGAGAAACAGATGCTCAGAGACTCAGAGAATCAGAGACGCAGAGACTCAGAGATGCAGAGACACAGAGGCTCAGAGACTCAGAGTAACTGAGACCCAGAGAAACAGAGACTCAGAGACACAGAGACACTGAGAATCAGAGAAACAGAGACTCAGAGACTCAAAGACAATGAGACTCAGAGACACAGAGACACAGAGGCTCAGAGACGCAGAGACACAGAGGCTCAGAGACACAGAGACCCAGAGACACTGAGACTCAGAGACGCAGAGACACAGAGGGTCAGAGACACAGAGACACAGAGACGCAGAGATCCAGAGACACAGAGGCTCAGAGACACAGAGACCCATAGACGCAGAGACTCAGGGATTCAGAGACACAGGGACACAGATGCTCAGAGATGCAGAGACCCAGAGACGCAGAGACACAGAGGCTCAGAGACGCAGAGACACAGAGGCTCAGAGGCACAGAGACCAGAGACGCAAAGACGCAGAGACACAGAGACACAGAGATTCAGAGACACAGGGACACAGAGGCTCAGGGACACTGAGGCTTAGTGACTCAGAGACTCAGCGACACGAAGACTAAGAGACACAGATGCTCAGAGACTCAGAGACTCAGAGACACAGATGCACAGAGACACAGAGACTCAGAGACGCAGAGACCCAGAGACTCAGAGACAAAGAGACACAGAGGCTCAGAGACTCAGAGACACATAGACCCAGAGACACAGAGACTCAGAGACACAGAGACACATAGGCTCAGAGTCTCAGTGACTCAGAGACGCAGAGACACAGAGACTCAGAGACGTAGAGGCTCAGAGGCTCAGAGACTCAGAGACCCTGAGACGCAGAGACTCAGAGACACAGAAACACATAGACTCAGAGTCACAGAGACCCAGAGGCACAGAGACTCAGAGACACAGAGAGACATAGACACAGAGTCTCAGAGATATACAGACACCGAGACACAGATGCTCAGAGACTCAGAGACACAGAGACCCAGAGGCTCAGAAACACAGAGACGCAGAGACACAGAGGCTCAGAGACTCAGAGACACAGCGACCCAGAAACTCAGAGACATAGAGACTCAGAGACTCAGAGAATCAGAGACGCAGAGACTCAGAGTCACAGAGACCCAGAGACATACAGACACCGAGACACAGATGCTCAGAGACTCAGAGACACAGAGACGCAGAGACACAGAGACTCAGAGACACAGAGACTCAGAGACTCAGAGACACAGAGACTCAGAGACTCAGTGACGCAGAGACACAGAGACTCAGAGACTCAGAGATTCAGAGACACAGATGCTCAGAGACTCAGAGACGCAGAGACGCAGAGGCTCAGAGACTCAGGGACTCAGAGACCCAGAGACACAGAGACTCCGAGACTCAGTGACGCAGAGACACAGAGACTCAGAGACTCTGGGACTCAGAGACACATAGACAGAGTGGCTCAGAGACGCAGACACACAGAGGGTCAGAGACACAGAGACACAGAGACCGAGAGACTCACAGACACAGAGACCCAGAGACATAGAGGCTCAGAGGCTCAGAGACACAGAGGCTCAGAGACGCAGAGACACAGAGACCCGGAGACACAGACACTTAGGAAAACAGAGACACAGAGACACAGAGACTCAGGGAGTCAGGGAGTCAGAGACGCAGAGACACAGAGGCTCAGAGACGCAGATACACAGAGACCCCAAGACTCAGAGACTCAGTGGCACAGAGACATGAAGAACCAGAGACACAGAGACAGAGACCCAGAGACACAGAGACACAGAAACACAGAGACACAGAGGCTCAGAGACTCAGAGACTCAGCGACACGTAGACTCAGAGACACAGATGCTCCGAGACTCAGAGACGCAGAGACGCAGAGGCTCAGAGACTCAGAGACTCAGTGACGCAGAGGCTCAGAGACTCACAGACCCAGAGACACAGAGGCTCAGAGACTCTGGGACTCAGAGACACATAGACAGAGAGGCTCAGAGACGCAAACGCACAGAGGCTCAGAGACACAGAGACCCAGAGACACTGAGACTCAGAGACTCAGAGACGCAGAGACACAGAGGGTCAGAGACCCAGAGACACAGAGACTCAGAGACGCAGAGACACAGAGGCTCAGAGACGCAGACACACAGAGGCTCAAAGACGCAGAGGCACAGAGACCCTGAGACTCAGAGACTCAGTGACACAGAGACTCAGAGACACAGTCGCTCAGAGACTCAGAGACGCAGAGACTCAGAGATGCAGAGACACAGAGGCTCAGAGACTCAGAGGCACAGAGGCTCAGAGACCCAGAGACAAAGAGGCTGAGAGGCTCAGAGACTCAGAGACGCAGAGACACAGATGGTCAGAGACTCAGAGATGCAGAGACACAGAGGCTCAGAGACACAGAGACACAGAGGCTCAGAGACACAGAGGCTCAGAGACTCAGAGTCACTGACACCCAGAGACTAGAGAAGCAGGGACTCAGAGACACAGAGAATCAGAGACTCAGAGACGCAGAGACACAGAGGCTCAGAGACTCAAAGACTCAGAGACACAGAGACACAGAGGCTCAGAGGCACAGAGACCCAGAGACTCAGGGACACAGAGACACAGAGGCTCAGAGACTCAGAGACATATAGACCCAGAGACACAGAGACTCAGAGACGCAGAGACACATAGGCTCAGAGTCTCAGTGACTTAGAGACGCAGAGACACAGAGACTCGAGACGTAGAGGCTCAGAGACTCAGAAACTCAGAGACCCTGAGACGCAGAGGCTCAGAGACTCAGAGTCACTGAGACCCAGAGAAACAGAGACTCAGAGACACAGAGACACTGAGACTCAGAGACTCAGAGACGCAGAGACACAGAGGATCAGAGACTCAGAGACACAGAGACCCAGAGACACAGAGACTCAGAGACTCAGAGACGCAGAGACACAGAGGGTCAGAGACGCAGAGACACAGAAACCCTGAGACTCAGAGACTCAGAGACACAGAGACTCTGAGACTCAGAAACTCAGAGACACAGAGTCTCAGAGAAACAGAGACTCAGAGACACAGAGACACTGAGACACAGGGACTCAGAGACCCAGAGACAAAGAGACTCAGAGACGCAGAGACACAGGGGCTCAGAGACGCAGAGACACAGAGGCTCAGAGACACAGAGACCCAGAGACACTGAGACTCAGAGACTCAGAGACACAGAGACCCAGAGACACAGAGACTCAGAGACGCAGAGACGCAGAGACACAGAGGCTCAGAGACGCAGACAACAGAGGCTCAAAGACACAGAGACACGGAAACCCTGAGACTCAGAGACTCAGAGACACAGAGACTCTGAGACTCAGAAACTCAGAGACACAGAGCCTCAGAGACTTACAGACACCGAGACACAGATGCTCAGAGACGCAGAGACACAGAGGCTCAGAGACACAGAGACCCAGAGACACAGAGGCTGAGAGGCTCAGAGACTCAGAGACGCAGAGACACAGATGGTCAGAGACTCAGAGATGCAGAGACACAGAGGCTCAGAGACGCAGATACACGGAGGCTCAGAGACGCAGAGGCTCAGAGACTCAGAGTCACTGACACTCAGAGACTCAGAGACCCAGAGACTAGAGAGAGAGAGGGACTCAGAGACCCAGAGACACAGAGACACAGAGACGCAGAGATCCAGAGACACAGAGGCTCAGAGACGCAGATGCTCAGAGACGCAGAGACCCAGAGACGCAGAGAGACAGAGGCTCAGAGGCACAGAGACCAGAGACACTGAGACTCAGAGACGCAGAGACGCAGAGACACAGAGACACAGAGGCGCAGAGACACAGAGGCGCAGAAACACATAGGCTCAGAGTCTCAGTGACTCAGAGACGCAGAGACACAGACACTCAGAGACGTAGAGGCTCAGAGGCTCAGAGACGCAGAGACACAGAGACCCAGAAACTCAGAGACACAGAGACCCAGAGACACAGAGACTCAGAGACCCAGAGACACAGAGACACAGAGACTCAGAGACTCAGAGACACAGAGACACAGAGACATCGAGGCTCAGAGACTCAGAGACACAGAGACCCAGAGACACAGAGACTCAGAGACTCTGAGATACAGAGACTCAGAGGCTGAGAGACTCAGAGACTCAGAGACACTGAGACGCAGAGACTCAGAGACACAGAGACACAGAGACTCAGAGACTCAGAGAATCAGAGACGCAGAGACTCAGAGTCACAGAGACCCAGAGACATACAGACACCGAGACACAGATGCTCAGAGACTCAGAGACACAGAGACCCAGAGACACAGAGACTCAGAAGCACAGACACGCAGAGACACAGAGGCTCAGAGACTCAGAGACACAGAGACACAGAGACTCAGAGAATCAGGGACTCAGAGACCCAGAGTCACAGAGACACAGAGACGCAGAGACGCAGAGACACAAAGGCTCAGAGACTCTGGGACTCAGAGACACATAGACAGAGAGGCTCAGAGACGCAGACGTACAGAGGCTCAGACACACAGAGACCCAGAGACACTGAGACTCAGAGACTCAGAGACGCAGAGACACAGAGGGTCAGAGACTCAGAGACTCAGAGACCCAGAGACTC
Organism: Carcharhinus amblyrhynchos; assembly: GCF_965287045.1. NCBI lineage: Eukaryota > Metazoa > Chordata > Chondrichthyes > Carcharhiniformes > Carcharhinidae > Carcharhinus > Carcharhinus amblyrhynchos. The sequence continues at coordinate 15,679 of NW_027649953.1, read as the reverse complement.
AGAGACTCAGAGACGCAGAGACACAGAGGGTCAGAGACTCAGAGACTCAGAGACCCAGAGACACAGAGGCTCAGAGACGCAGACACACAGAGGCTCAAAGACGCAGAGACGCAGAGACCCTGAGACTCAGAGACTCAGAGACACAGAGACTCAGAGAAACAGATGCTCAGAGACTCAGAGAATCAGAGACGCAGAGACTCAGAGATGCAGAGACACAGAGGCTCAGAGACTCAGAGTAACTGAGACCCAGAGAAACAGAGACTCAGAGACACAGAGACACTGAGAATCAGAGAAACAGAGACTCAGAGACTCAAAGACAATGAGACTCAGAGACACAGAGACACAGAGGCTCAGAGACGCAGAGACACAGAGGCTCAGAGACACAGAGACCCAGAGACACTGAGACTCAGAGACGCAGAGACACAGAGGGTCAGAGACACAGAGACACAGAGACGCAGAGATCCAGAGACACAGAGGCTCAGAGACACAGAGACCCATAGACGCAGAGACTCAGGGATTCAGAGACACAGGGACACAGATGCTCAGAGATGCAGAGACCCAGAGACGCAGAGACACAGAGGCTCAGAGACGCAGAGACACAGAGGCTCAGAGGCACAGAGACCAGAGACGCAAAGACGCAGAGACACAGAGACACAGAGATTCAGAGACACAGGGACACAGAGGCTCAGGGACACTGAGGCTTAGTGACTCAGAGACTCAGCGACACGAAGACTAAGAGACACAGATGCTCAGAGACTCAGAGACTCAGAGACACAGATGCACAGAGACACAGAGACTCAGAGACGCAGAGACCCAGAGACTCAGAGACAAAGAGACACAGAGGCTCAGAGACTCAGAGACACATAGACCCAGAGACACAGAGACTCAGAGACACAGAGACACATAGGCTCAGAGTCTCAGTGACTCAGAGACGCAGAGACACAGAGACTCAGAGACGTAGAGGCTCAGAGGCTCAGAGACTCAGAGACCCTGAGACGCAGAGACTCAGAGACACAGAGACACATAGCCTCAGAGTCACAGAGACCCAGAGGCACAGAGACTCAGAGACACAGAGAGACATAGACACAGAGCCTCAGAGACATACAGACACCGAGACACAGATGCTCAGAGACTCAGAGACACAGAGACCCAGAGACTCAGAAACACAGAGACGCAGAGACACAGAGGCTCAGAGACTCAGAGACACAGAGACTCAGAGGCTCAGAGACATAGAGGCTCAGAGGCTCAGAGAGCCAGAGACTCAGAGACGCAGAGACACAGAGGCTCTGAGACTCAGAAACACAGAGACCCAGAGGCACAGAGACTCAGAGACGCAGGGACAGATAGGCTCAGAGTCTCAGTGACTCAGAGACACTGAGACTCAGAGACGTAGAGGCTCAGCGACACAGAGACTCAGAGACACAGAGACCTAGAGACACAGAGACTCAGAGACACAGAGACCTAGAGACACAGAGACTCAGTGACTCAGAGACACAGAGACACAGAGACATCGAGGCTCAGAGGCTCAGAGAGCCAGAGACGCAGAGACTAGGAGACGCAGATACACAGCGACACAGAGACTCAGAGAATCAGAGACGCAGAGACACAGAGGCTCAGAGACTCAGAGACAAAGAGGCGCAGAGGCTGAGAGACTCAGAGACTCAGAGACTCAGAGACACAGAGACGCAGAGGCTCAGAGACTCAGAGACACTGTGACTCAGAGACGCAGAGCCACAGAGGCTCAGAGATGCAGAGACCCAGGGACACAGAGACTCAGAGACGCAGAGATACAGAGGCTCAGAGACTCAAAGACTCAGAGACGCAGAGACAGAGGCTCAGAGACTCAGAGATACAGAGACCCAGAGACACAGAGATTCAGAGACACAGGGACACATAGGCTCAGGGACACAGAGGCTCAGAGACTCAGAGACTCAGCGACACGAAGACTAAGAGACACAGATGCTCAGAGACTCAGAGACTCACAGACACAGATAACAGAATTGTCGTGATGGGAGACTTCAATTTCCCAAACATCGACTGGAATATCCCTAGGGTAAGGGGTATAGATGGGGAGGAGTTTGTTAGGTGTGTTCAGGAGGGTTTTCTGACGCAGTATGTGGACAAGCCTACGAGGGGAGAGGCTGTACTTGACCTGGTACTGGCGAATGAACCAGGGCAGGTGATGGATCTTTCGGTAGGAGAGCATCTTGGATATGGTGACCATAATTCTATCTCCTTCACAATTGCGTTGGAACGAGATAGGATCAGGCAAGCTAGGAAGGTGTTTGTCTGGGGTAAGGGGAGATACGAAGAAGTCAGGAAGTTACTTGGACAAATAAACTGGAAGGAGGCGTTCTTAGGGAAAAGTACCGAAGGAAGGTGGCAGATATTCAAGGAATGTGTGTCTGGAGCTCTGCATGACAACGTTCCGATGAGACGAGGGGGTTTTGGTGGGTCGAGGGAACCGTGGTGCACAAAGGATGTGTTGAACCTAGTCAGGAAGAAAAGGAAGGTGTACAAGAGGTTCAGGGAATTAGGAGATGTTAAAGATCTTGAGGAGTATAAGGACTGTAGGAAGGAACTTAAAAGGGAAATTAGGAGAGCCAGAAGGGGTCATGAGAAGACCTTGGCGGGTAAGATTAAGGAGAATCCCAAGGCCTTCTATAAATATGTGAAAGGTAAAAGGATAAGAAGAGAAGGGATAGGATCTATAAAAGGTGAGGGGGGAAAGGTTTGTGTGGAACCAGAAGAAATGGCGGAGGTGCTTAACGAGTACTTCGCCTCAGTATTCACGGTGGAAGCCGATCTGGGAGATTTTGTTATGGATTTGCAGCAGATGGAAAGGATTGAGTACGTGAATATTAAGGAGGAGGATGTGTTGGAACTTTTGAATTCTATCAAGGTAGATAAGTCGCCGGGACCAGATGGGATGTACCCCAGGATACTGTGGGAGGCGAGGGAAGAGATTGCAGAGCCCCTGGCGATGATCTTTGCATCGTCAATGGAGACGGGAGAGGTTCCAGAGGATTGGAGGATTGCAGATGTAGTTCCTATTTTTAAGAAAGGGAACAGAGATAGCCCGGGAAATTACCGACCGGTGAGTCTGACCTCAGTGGTTGGTAAGCTGATGGAGAGGCTTCTGAGGGACAAGATTTACGAACATTTGGAGAGGTTTGACATGATCAGGAATAGTCAGCATGGATTTGTCAAGGGCAGGTCGTGCCTTACAAGCCTAGTTGAGTTCTTCGATAATGTGACTGAACACATTGACGAAGGAAGTGCCGTGGACGTAGTGTACATGGACTTCAGCAAGGCGTTTGATAAGGTCCCCCATGCAAGACTTCTTGAGAAGGTGAGAGGGCATGGGATCCAAGGGCCTTTGGCCTTGTGGATCCAGAAATGGCTCGCCTGCAGAAGGCAGAGAGTGGTTGTGGATGGGGCTTTTTCTGAATGGAGGTCAGTCAGCAGCGGAGTGCCTCAAGGATCTGTTCTGGGACCCTTGTTGTTTGTCATTTTCATAAATGACCTGGATGAGGAAGTGGAGGGATGGGTAAGTAAGTTCGCTGATGACACGAAGGTCGGTGGTGTTGTGGATGATCTGGAAGGATGGCAAAAGTTGCAGCAGGACATAGATAGGATGCAGGACTGGGCGGAGAAGTGGCAGATGGACTTCAACGTGGATAAATGTGTAGTCGTCCATTTTGGCAGAACCAACGGGATGAACGAGTACACTATCAAGGGCAGGAGTCTGAGTAGTGTTGAGGAGCAGAAGGATCTTGGGGTCCGGGTCCACAGGACTCTTAAATCGGCCTCGCAGGTGGAGGATGTGGTCAAGAAGGCGTATGGTGTACTGGCCTTCATTAATCGAGGGATTGAGTTTAGGAGTCGGGAGGTAATGCTGGAACTTTATAAGACCCTGGTCAGGCCTCATTTAGAGTATTGTGCGCAGTTCTGGTCGCCTCATTATAGGAAAGATGTAGAAGCTATTGAAAGGGTGCAGAGGAGATTTACAAGGATGTTGCCTGGACTGGGAGGCATGCCTTATGAAGTTAGGTTGAGGGAGCTGGGACTCTTTTCCCTGGAGAGACGAAGGTTGAGAGGCGACCTGATAGAAGTTTACAAAATGTTGAGAGGAATAGATAGGGTGGACTCTCAGAGGCTATTTCCCCGGGTTGAAATGGTCGCTACGAGAGGACACAGATTTAAGGTGCGGGGAGGGAGGTTCAGAAGTGATGTTAGGGGTAAGTTTTTCACTCAGAGGGTGGTGAGTGAATGGAATCGGCTGCCGTCAGTGGTGGTGGAGGCGAACACGCTGGGGTCTTTTAAAAGACTTCTGGATGAGTATATGGGGTTTAATGAGATTGAGGGTTATAGATAGGTCTGTAGGTTGGTAGGTGATGTGATCGGCGCAACTTGTGGGCCGAAGGGCCTGTTTGTGCTGTAGTGTTCTATGTTCTACGTTCTATGTAGATGCTCAGAGATTCAGAGACCCAGAGACTCAGAGACACAGAGACACAGAGGCTCAGAGACTCAGAGACACATAGACCCAGAGACACAGAGACTCAGAGACACAGAGACACATAGGCTCAGAGTCTCAGTGACTCAGAGACGCAGAGACACAGAGACTCAGAGACGTAGAGGCTCAGAGGCTCAGAGACTCAGAGACCCTGAGACGCAGAGACTCAGAGACACAGAAACACATAGACTCAGAGTCACAGAGACCCAGAGGCACAGAGACTCAGAGACACAGAGAGACATAGACACAGAGTCTCAGAGATATACAGACACCGAGACACAGATGCTCAGAGACTCAGAGACACAGAGACCCAGAGGCTCAGAAACACAGAGACGCAGAGACACAGAGGCTCAGAGACTCAGAGACACAGAGACTCAGAGGCTCAGAGACATAGAGGCTCAGAGGCTCAGAGAGCCAGAGACTCAGAGACGCAGAGACACAGAGGCTCAGAGACTCAGAAATACAGAGACCCAGAGGCACAGAGACTCAGAGACGGAGAGACATATAGGCTCAGAGTCTCAGTGACTCAGAGACACAGAGACTCAGAGACGTAGAGGCTCAGCGACACAGAGACTCAGAGACACAGAGACCTAGAGACACAGAGACTCAGAGACTCAGAGGCACAGAGACACAGAGACATCGAGGCTCAGAGGCTCAGAGAGCCAGAGACTCAGAGACGCAGAGACACAGAGGCTAAGAGACTCAGAGACACAGAGACCCAGAGACTCAGAGACACAGAGACCCAGGGACTCAGAGAATCAGGGACTCAGAGACCCAGAGTCACAGAGACACAGAGACGCAGAGATGCAGAGACACAGAGACTCACAGACACAGAGACCCAGAGACACAGAGGGGCAGAGACTCCGAGACTCAGAGACATAGAGGCTCAGAGGCTCAGAGACCCAGAGACTCAGAGACACAGAGTCACAGAGACCCAGAGACACAGAGACTCAGAGACTCAGAGACGCAGAGACACAGAGGCTCAGAGACTCTGGGACTCAGAGACACATAGACAGAGAGGCTCAGAGACGCAGACACACAGAGGGTCAGAGACACAGAGACACAGAGACCCAGAGGAACAGAGACTCACAGACACAGAGACCCAGAGACACAGAGAGGCAGAGACTCAGAGACACAGAGACTCAGAGACTCAGAGACATAGAGGCTCAGAGGCTCAGAGACCCAGAGACTCAGAGACGCAGAGTCACAGAGACCCAGAGACACAGAGACTCAGAGACACAGAGACTCAGAAAAACAGAGACGCAGAGACACAGAGGCTCAAAGTCGCAGACACACAGAGGCTCAAAGACGCAGAGACACAGAGACCCCGGGACCCAGAGACTCAGAGACACAGAGACTCAGAGACTCAGAGACACAGAGACACAGAGTCTCAGAGACTTACAGACACCGAGACACAGATGCTCAGAGACTCAGAGACTCAGAGACACAGAGACACAGATGGTCAGAGACTCAGAGACTCAGAGATGCAGAGACACAGAGGCTCAGAGACTCAGAGACACAGAGACTCAGAGACGCAGAGTCACAGAGACCCAGAGACACAGAGACTCAGAGACACAGAGACTCAGAAAAACAGAGACGCAGAGACACAGAGGCTCAAAGTCGCAGACACACAGAGGCTCAAAGACGCAGAGACACAGAGACCCCGGGACCCAGAGACTCAGAGACACAGAGACTCAGAGACTCAGAGACACAGAGACACAGAGTCTCAGAGACTTACAGACACCGAGACACAGATGCTCAGAGACTCAGAGACTCAGAGACACAGAGACACAGATGGTCAGAGACTCAGAGACTCAGAGATGCAGAGACACAGAGGCTCAGAGACTCAGAGACACAGAGACCCAGAGACACAGAGACACAGAGACCCAGAGACACAGAGACTCAGAAAAACAGAGACGCAGAGACACAGAGGCTCAGAGACTCAGGGAGTCAGAGACGCAGAGACACAGAGGCTCAGAGACTCTGGGACTCCGAGACACATAGACAGAGAGGCTCAGAGACGCAGACACACAGAGGGTCAGAGACACAGAGACACAGAGACCCAGAGACACAGAGACTCACAGACACAGAGACCCAGAGACACAGAGAGGCAGATACTCAGAGACACAGAGACATAGAGACAAAGAGGCTGAGAGGCTCATAGACCCAAAGACTCAGAGACGCAGAGTCACAGAGACCCAGAGACAAAGAGACACAGAGACTCAGAAAAACAGAGACGCAGACACACAGAGGCTCAGAGACTCAGGGACTCAGAGACGCAGAGACTCAGAGGCTCAGAGACGCAGACACACAGAGGCTAAAAGACGCAGAGACACAGATGGTCAGAGACTCAGAGACTCAGAGATGCAGAGACACAGAGGCTCAGAGACGCAGAGACACAGAGACCCAGAGAGACAGAGACACAGAGACCCAGAGACTCAGAAAAACAGAGACGCAGAGACACAGAGGCTCAGAGACTCAGGGACTCAGAGACGCAGAGACACAGAGGCTCAGAGACGCAGACACACAGAGGCTCAAAGACGCAGAGACACACCGACCCCGAGACTCAGAGACTCAGAGACACAGAGACTCAGAGACTCAGAGCCACAGAGACACAGAGTCTCAGAGACTCTGGGACTCAGAGACACATAAACAGAGAGGCTCAGAGACGCAGACACACAGAGGGTCAGAGACACAGAGACACAGAAACACAGAGACTCACAGACACAGAGACCCAGAGACACAGAGAGGCGGAGACTCAGAGACACAGAGACTCAGTGACTCAGAGACATAGAGGCTCAGAGGCTCAGAGACCCAGAGACTCTGAGACGCAGAGTCACAGAGACCCAGGGACACAGAGACACAGAGACTCAGAGACACAGAGACTCAAAAAAACAGAGACGCAGAGAAACAGAGGCTCAGAGACTCAGGGACTCAGAGACGCAGACATACAGAGGCTAAAAGACGCAGAGACACAGATGGTCAGAGACTCAGAGATGCAGAGACACAGAGACTCAGAGACTCAGAGACTCAGAGACACAGAGACTCAGAGACTCAGAGACACAGAGACACAGAGACACAGAGTCTCCGAGACTTACAGACACCGAGACACAGACACTCAGAGACTCAGAGACACAGAGACTCAGAGACACAGAGACCCAGAGACACAGATGCTCAGTGGCTCAGAGACTCAGAGACGCAGAGACGCAGAGACACAAATGGTCAGAGACTCAGAGACTCAGAGACTCAGAGACGCAGAGACACAGAGGCTCAGAGACTCAGAGTCACTGACACTCAGAGACACAGAGACTCAGAGACACAGAGACCCAGAGACACAGAAACTCAGAGACTCACAGACACAGAGACACAGAATCTCAGAGGCTTACAGACACCGAGACAAAGATGCTCAGAGACTCAGAGACACAGAGACTCAGAGACGTAGAGACACATAGGCTCAGAGACTCAGTGACTCAGAGACGCAGAGACACAGAGACTCAGAGACGTAGAGGCTCAGAGGCTCAGAGACGCAGTGACAAAGAGACCCAGAAACTCAGAGGCACAGAGACTCAGAGACACAGAGACCTAGAGACACAGAGACTAGTGACTCAGAGACACAGAGACACAGAGACATCGAGGCTCAGAGGCTCAGAGAGCCAGAGACTCAGAGACACAGAGACGCAGACACACAGAGACACAGAGACTCAGAGAATCAGAGACGCAGAGACACAGAGGCTCAGAGACTCAGAGACGCAGAGACACAGAGGCTCAGAGACTCAGAGACGCAGAGACACAGAGGCTCAGAGACTCAGAGACAAAGAGACGCAGAGGCTGAGAGACTCAGAGACTCAGAGACGCAGAGACGCAGAGGCTCAGAGACACAGAGACTCAGAGACTCAGAGACGCAGAGACACAGAGACTCAGAGACTCAGAGACGCAGAGACGCGGAGGCTCAGAGACTCAGAGACACAGAGACACTGTGACTCAGAGACGCAGAGCCTCAGAGGCTCAGAGATACAGAGACCCAGAGACACAGAGACTCAGAGACTCAGAGACGCAGAGACACAGAGGCTCAGAGACTCAAAGACTCAGAGACGCAGAGACAGAGGCTCAGAGACTCAGAGATACAGAGACCCAGAGACACAGAGATTCAGAGACACAGGGACACAGAGGCTCAGGGACACAGAGGCTCAGTGACTCAGAGACTCAGCGACACGAAGACTAAGAGACACAGATGCTCAGAGACTCAGAGACTCGGAGACACAGATGCTCAGAGACTCAGAGACTCAGAGACGCAGAGACACAGAGGCTCAGAGACGCAGAGACACAGAGGCTCAGAGGCACAGAGACTCAGAGACGCAGTGACATATAGGCTCAGAGTCTCAGTGACTCAGAGACACAGAGACTCAGAGACGTAGAGGCTCAGCGACACAGAGACCCAGAGACACAGAGACCTAGAGACACCGAGACTCAGTGACTCAGAGACACAGAGACACAGAGACATCGAGGCTCAGCGGCTCAGAGAGCCAGAGACGCAGAGACTCAGAGACGCAGATACACAGAGACACAGAGACTCAGAGAATCAGAGACGCAGAGACACAGAGGCTCAGAGACTCAGAGACGCAGAGACACAGAGGCCCAGAGGCTCAGAGACAAAGAGGCGCAGAGGCTGAGAGACTCAGAGACTCAGAGACGCGGAGACGCAGAGGCTCAGAGACTCAGAGACTCAGAGACTCAGAGACGCAGAGACACAGAGACTCAGAGACGCAGAGACGCAGAGACGCAGAGGCTCAGAGACTCAGAGACACAGAGACAGTGTGACTCAGAGACGCAGAGCCACAGAGGCTCAGAGATACAGAGACCCAGAGACACAGAGGCTCAGAGACTCAGAGATGCAGAGACACAGAGGCTCAGAGACTCAAAGACTCAGAGACGCAGAGACAGAGGCTCAGAGACTCAGAGATACAGAGACCCAGAGACACAGAGATTCAGAGACACAGGGACACAGAGGCTCAGGGACACAGAGGCTCAGTGACTCAGAGACTCAGCGACACGAAGACTAAGAGACACAGATGCTCAGAGACTCAGAGACTCAGAGACACAGATGGTCAGAGACTCAGAGATGCAGAGACACAGAGACTCAGAGACTCAGAGACTCAGAGACACAGAGACTCAGAGACTCAGAGACACAGAGACACAGAGTCTCCGAGACTTACAGACACCGAGACACAGACACTCAGAGACTCAGAGACACAGAGACTCAGAGACACAGAGACCCAGAGACACAGATGCTCAGTGGCTCAGAGACTCAGAGACGCAGAGACGCAGAGACACAAATGGTCAGAGACTCAGAGACTCAGAGACTCAGAGACACAGAGGCTCAGAGGCACAGAGACCAGAGACGCAAAGACGCAGAGACACAGAGACACAGAGATTCAGAGACACAGGGACACAGAGGCTCAGGGACACTGAGGCTTAGTGACTCAGAGACTCAGCGACACGAAGACTAAGAGACACAGATGCTCAGAGACTCAGAGACTCAGAGACACAGATGCACAGAGACACAGAGACTCAGAGACGCAGAGACCCAGAGACTCAGAGACAAAGAGACACAGAGGCTCAGAGACTCAGAGACACATAGACCCAGAGACACAGAGACTCAGAGACACAGAGACACATAGGCTCAGAGTCTCAGTGACTCAGAGACGCAGAGACACAGAGACTCAGAGACGTAGAGGCTCAGAGGCTCAGAGACTCAGAGACCCTGAGACGCAGAGACTCAGAGACACAGAGACACATAGCCTCAGAGTCACAGAGACCCAGAGGCACAGAGACTCAGAGACACAGAGAGACATAGACACAGAGCCTCAGAGACATACAGACACCGAGACACAGATGCTCAGAGACTCAGAGACACAGAGACCCAGAGACTCAGAAACACAGAGACGCAGAGACACAGAGGCTCAGAGACTCAGAGACACAGAGACTCAGAGGCTCAGAGACATAGAGGCTCAGAGGCTGAGAGAGCCAGAGACTCAGAGAAGCAGAGACACAGAGGCTCTGAGACTCAGAAACACAGAGACCCAGAGGCACAGAGACTCAGAGACGCAGGGACAGATAGGCTCAGAGTCTCAGTGACTCAGAGACACTGAGACTCAGAGACGTAGAGGCTCAGCGACACAGAGACTCAGAGACACAGAGACCTAGAGACACAGAGACTCAGAGACACAGAGACCTAGAGACACAGAGACTCAGTGACTCAGAGACACAGAGACACAGAGACATCGAGGCTCAGAGGCTCAGAGAGCCAGAGACGCAGAGACTAGGAGACGCAGATACACAGCGACACAGAGACTCAGAGAATCAGAGACGCAGAGACACAGAGGCTCAGAGACTCAGAGACAAAGAGGCGCAGAGGCTGAGAGACTCAGAGACTCAGAGACTCAGAGACTCAGAGACACAGAGACGCAGAGGCTCAGAGACTCAGAGACACTGTGACTCAGAGACGCAGAGCCACAGAGGCTCAGAGATGCAGAGACCCAGGGACACAGAGACTCAGAGACGCAGAGATACAGAGGCTCAGAGACTCAAAGACTCAGAGACGCAGAGACAGAGGCTCAGAGACTCAGAGATACAGAGACCCAGAGACACAGAGATTCAGAGACACAGGGACACATAGGCTCAGGGACACAGAGGCTCAGAGACTCAGAGACTCAGCGACACGAAGACTAAGAGACACAGATGCTCAGAGACTCAGAGACTCACAGACACAGATAACAGAATTGTCGTGATGGGAGACTTCAATTTCCCAAACATCGACTGGAATATCCCTAGGGTAAGGGGTATAGATGGGGAGGAGTTTGTTAGGTGTGTTCAGGAGGGTTTTCTGACGCAGTATGTGGACAAGCCTACGAGGGGAGAGGCTGTACTTGACCTGGTACTGGCGAATGAACCAGGGCAGGTGATGGATCTTTCGGTAGGAGAGCATCTTGGATATGGTGACCATAATTCTATCTCCTTCACAATTGCGTTGGAACGAGATAGGATCAGGCAGGCTAGGAAGGTGTTTGTCTGGGGTAAGGGGAGATACGAAGAAGTCAGGAAGTTACTTGGACAAATAAACTGGAAGGAGGCGTTCTTAGGGAAAAGTACCGAAGGAAGGTGGCAGATATTCAAGGAATGTGTGTCTGGAGCTCTGCATGACAACGTTCCGATGAGACGAGGGGGTTTTGGTGGGTCGAGGGAACCGTGGTGCACAAAGGATGTGTTGAACCTAGTCAGGAGGAAAAGGAAGGTGTACAAGAGGTTCAGGGAATTAGGAGATGTTAAAGATCTTGAGGAGTATAAGGACTGTAGGAGGGAACTTAAAAGGGAAATTAGGAGAGCCAGAAGGGGTCATGAGAAGACCTTGGCGGGTAAGATTAAGGAGAATCCCAAGGCCTTCTATAAATATGTGAAAGGTAAAAGGATAAGAAGAGAAGGGATAGGACCTATAAAAGGTGAGGGGGGAAAGGTTTGTGTGGAACCAGAAGAAATGGCGGAGGTGCTTAACGAGTACTTCGCCTCAGTATTCACGGTGGAAGCCGATCTGGGAGATTTTGTTATGGATTTGCAGCAGATGGAAAGGATTGAGTACGTGAATATTAAGGAGGAGGATGTGTTGGAACTTTTGAATTCTATCAAGGTAGATAAGTCGCCGGGACCAGATGGGATGTACCCCAGGATACTGTGGGAGGCGAGGGAAGAGATTGCAGAGCCCCTGGCGATGATCTTTGCGTCGTCAATGGAGACGGGAGAGGTTCCAGAGGATTGGAGGATTGCAGATGTAGTTCCTATTTTTAAGAAAGGGAACAGAGATAGCCCGGGAAATTACCGACCGGTGAGTCTGACCTCAGTGGTTGGTAAGCTGATGGAGAGGCTTCTGAGGGACAAGATTTACGAACATTTGGAGAGGTTTGACATGATCAGGAATAGTCAGCATGGATTTGTCAAGGGCAGGTCGTGCCTTACAAGCCTAGTTGAGTTCTTCGATAATGTGACTGAACACATTGACGAAGGAAGTGCCGTGGACGTAGTGTACATGGACTTCAGCAAGGCGTTTGATAAGGTCCCCCATGCAAGACTTCTTGAGAAGGTGAGAGGGCATGGGATCCAAGGGCCTTTGGCCTTGTGGATCCAGAAATGGCTCGCCTGCAGAAGGCAGAGAGTGGTTGTGGATGGGGCTTTTTCTGAATGGAGGTCAGTCAGCAGCGGAGTGCCTCAAGGATCTGTTCTGGGACCCTTGTTGTTTGTCATTTTCATAAATGACCTGGATGAGGAAGTGGAGGGATGGGTAAGTAAGTTCGCTGATGACACGAAGGTCGGTGGTGTTGTGGATGATCTGGAAGGATGGCAAAAGTTGCAGCAGGACATAGATAGGATGCAGGACTGGGCGGAGAAGTGGCAGATGGACTTCAACGTGGATAAATGTGTAGTCGTCCATTTTGGCAGAACCAACGGGATGAACGAGTACACTATCAAGGGCAGGAGTCTGAGTAGTGTTGAGGAGCAGAAGGATCTTGGGGTCCGGGTCCACAGGACTCTTAAATCGGCCTCACAGGTGGAGGAGGTGGTCAAGAAGGCGTATGGTGTACTGGCCTTCATTAATCGAGGGATTGAGTTTAGGAGTCGGGAGGTAATGCTGGAACTTTATAAGACCCTGGTCAGGCCTCATTTAGAGTATTGTGCGCAGTTCTGGTCGCCTCATTATAGGAAAGATGTAGAAGCTATTGAAAGGGTGCAGAGGAGATTTACAAGGATGTTGCCTGGACTGGGAGGCATGCCTTATGAAGTTAGGTTGAGGGAGCTGGGACTCTTTTCCCTGGAGAGACGAAGGTTGAGAGGCGACCTGATAGAAGTTTACAAAATGTTGAGAGGAATAGATAGGGTGGACTCTCAGAGGCTATTTCCCCGGGTTGAAATGGTCGCTACGAGAGGACACAGATTTAAGGTGCGGGGAGGGAGGTTCAGAAGTGATGTTAGGGGTAAGTTTTTCACTCAGAGGGTGGTGAGTGAATGGAATCGGCTGCCGTCAGTGGTGGTGGAGGCGAACACGCTGGGGTCTTTTAAAAGACTTCTGGATGAGTATATGGGGTTTAATGAGATTGAGGGTTATAGATAGGTCTGTAGGTTGGTAGGTGATGTGATCGGCGCAACTTGTGGGCCGAAGGGCCTGTTTGTGCTGTAGTGTTCTATGTTCTACGTTCTATGTAGATGCTCAGAGATTCAGAGACCCAGAGACTCAGAGACACAGAGACACAGAGGCTCAGAGACTCAGAGACACATAGACCCAGAGACACAGAGACTCAGAGACACAGAGACACATAGGCTCAGAGTCTCAGTGACTCAGAGACGCAGAGACACAGAGACTCAGAGACGTAGAGGCTCAGAGGCTCAGAGACTCAGAGACCCTGAGACGCAGAGACTCAGAGACACAGAAACACATAGACTCAGAGTCACAGAGACCCAGAGGCACAGAGACTCAGAGACACAGAGAGACATAGACACAGAGTCTCAGAGATATACAGACACCGAGACACAGATGCTCAGAGACTCAGAGACACAGAGACCCAGAGGCTCAGAAACACAGAGACGCAGAGACACAGAGGCTCAGAGACTCAGAGACACAGAGACTCAGAGGCTCAGAGACATAGAGGCTCAGAGGCTCAGAGAGCCAGAGACTCAGAGACGCAGAGACACAGAGGCTCAGAGACTCAGAAATACAGAGACCCAGAGGCACAGAGACTCAGAGACGCAGAGACATATAGGCTCAGAGTCTCAGTGACTCAGAGACACAGAGACTCAGAGACGTAGAGGCTCAGCGACACAGAGACTCAGAGACACAGAGACCTAGAGACACAGAGACTCAGAGACTCAGAGGCACAGAGACACAGAGACATCGAGGCTCAGAGGCTCAGAGAGCCAGAGACTCAGAGACGCAGAGACACAGAGGCTAAGAGACTCAGAGACACAGAGACCCAGAGACTCAGAGACACAGAGACCCAGGGACTCAGAGAATCAGGGACTCAGAGACCCAGAGTCACAGAGACACAGAGACGCAGAGATGCAGAGACACAGAGACTCACAGACACAGAGACCCAGAGACACAGAGGGGCAGAGACTCCGAGACTCAGAGACATAGAGGCTCAGAGGCTCAGAGACCCAGAGACTCAGAGACACAGAGTCACAGAGACCCAGAGACACAGAGACTCAGAGACTCAGAGACGCAGAGACACAGAGGCTCAGAGACTCTGGGACTCAGAGACACATAGACAGAGAGGCTCAGAGACGCAGACACACAGAGGGTCAGAGACACAGAGACACAGAGACCCAGAGAAACAGAGACTCACAGACACAGAGACCCAGAGACACAGAGAGGCAGAGACTCAGAGACACAGAGACTCAGAGACTCACAGACATACAGGCTCAGAGGCTCAGAGACCCAGAGACTCAGAGACGCAGAGTCACAGAGACCCAGAGACACAGAGACTCAGAGACACAGAGACTCAGAAAAACAGAGACGCAGAGACACAGAGGCTCAAAGTCGCAGACACACAGAGGCTCAAAGACGCAGAGACACAGAGACCCCGGGACCCAGAGACTCAGAGACACAGAGACTCAGAGACTCAGAGACACAGAGTCTCAGAGACTTACAGACACCGAGACACAGATGCTCAGAGACTCAGAGACTCAGAGACACAGAGACACAGATGGTCAGAGACTCAGAGACTCAGAGATGCAGAGACACAGAGGCTCAGAGACTCAGAGACACAGAGACTCAGAGACGCAGAGTCACAGAGACCCAGAGACACAGAGACTCAGAGACACAGAGACTCAGAAAAACAGAGACGCAGAGACACAGAGGCTCAAAGTCGCAGACACACAGAGGCTCAAAGACGCAGAGACACAGAGACCCCGGGACCCAGAGACTCAGAGACACAGAGACTCAGAGACTCAGAGACACAGAGACACAGAGTCTCAGAGACTTACAGACACCGAGACACAGATGCTCAGAGACTCAGAGACTCAGAGACACAGAGACACAGATGGTCAGAGACTCAGAGACTCAGAGATGCAGAGACACAGAGGCTCAGAGACTCAGAGACACAGAGACCCAGAGACACAGAG